>NW_021703767.1:132158594-132311153 GCF_005190385.1 Monodon monoceros
TTTCTTTCTTTCTTTCTTTCTTTCTTTCTTTCTTTCTTTCTTTCTTTTCTTTCTTTCTTTCTTTCAAGTCAGTACATTACCTACCTCTCTTAAGCTAGCTCAATTATGAATTTTGATCATTTTTAACTCAGAATAATCCCTATGACTTTCACATAGACCCCATGTAAAACTTTTTCCAGGATCCTATGTTATACTTTCTTACTTGAGCTTTATTCCATCTCTGCAGATGCAAGCCTGCACCTTTTTTGTCAGACAACGAACACCATATAATTCAACATCTATTCCTATTTTCTTCTGCTACAAGGAATCCAAAACCAAATACAACATCCAGCTGAAGAAAATGTTTGTACATTCACAGAATTTAGCCCTGGAAAGGATCTTGTGAATCATCTAGTCAAACCTTATTATTTTGCAAAGAAAACTTGAGGTCCAAAAAGGTGATGTAATTTGCCCAAGGGACATAAGCAATTAATAGCCATTTTCTTGGGTAACTGATCACATCTCCTAACTGATCACACACCCTACTCTCACTATATTCTCCCTGACCTTTTACTTGAAAACTGCATCAGTAAGAGTGTCTCCATTTTCATCTTCACTGATGGGAGGGCAGATGGCAGAAAATGAGGGATGATCCCAGGAAAATAGGGAGGGAAAGGGGCAGAGATAATGAGATTTAACCAAGGAATTAATACTATTCAGACACTACAAAAGCCTGGAAGTTTACTTAAGAGACAGAGTTCACAATGATTTCAGGAAGGAAAGGGATTATGAAGGAGCCAGGGAGAAGGACTTGTATATTGGCAAGAGAAGATTTTGACCTGTCCTACGCTCAGGAGTTCCTAAAACATTTCAGTGCTCTAAAAACTTAAAGACATTTACTCATGCTTAATAGAATGAAGGAAGCAATGCTAGTCACAAATGTGTAGCTTGGTGTATTCAATCAGAACTGTGTAAAAATCAGGCTGTGGAAGAATCTCAGATGTAAGCCACCCTTCACACACCCTTCGTGGGTGAGAAATGATGAGAAGGCAAATTATGCAATAAATGTAATCTGTGATTCAGAATATCTTTGTGGGATCTTTGGGAGATAAGATGCTAGCAGCAATGAAGAAGAGGGGTCACTGTCAACTCCATGAGCCAATATGAGACTCCATCAGAAGAGCATGTGCTTATTAGTGGACAAACTAGCTTCCATTGGTAACATCAGACTCATCTCCCTCTCAGACACCTCTTGATCTGGAAGCTGGAGGAGATACTTAGGACCACAGTCTTGCTCTCTACTTCCCAGCCCCTGTAAACAGAGACATAAAGGCCTCTCATTTGGGGCCAGACAGGAAGGCATCAGGGTTTGAAAACTATCTCCCTCCATCCTCACCCGCAAACTGGATCCCTGCAGAGATGAAGAGCCCCAGTTATCACCACCAAATGCTGGCTGAGTATCCACAGTAGGAACAGCATTCCCCTGGCCTCTTGGAATCCAAGACTAATCCCAAAATCTATGTTCCTTGGAAAGACAAGATTGATGCACCCATGACAAAGAGCAGACAAGAAGGGATTGAGAAACAAAACATAAACCAACAACAACAATAAAAAATAACTAACTTTGGTACAGCCAAAGCTGGGGCTTTTTGGTCATTTGTATGATATCATTTTCACATCTATACTTAGAATGTTCAGTAATTCTGTTACACAACTTTATCAAGTTTCGGGGAAACAGGTCCAAACCCATTGTGGAAGAGAGAATTGGCTTTGTGTCTTCACCTGGAAAATCACATGTTTAACATTTAATTGGATAAAATTTGTAGAAGGAAAAATAGCATTCCTTCCTCCAAAAAAAATTGCTCAATTTTCATATAATGACTAGTTGATTACAATAAATCAAGAAGTCATAGTCAGGGCATCCATGATCCCAAGGTTGGCCATAAATTCATCCTCTTGTGACAAACATAGTTTACAGTTTTAAGTGATAAACACTGCTCTCTGTAATAAATATTCTAACAAATGTAGTTCCTTATAACACAAACTAATGGTCTCAAAGTTACTAGTCTTTCTAAGGTTTATATTAAGTAAACTTTTGACTATTACAGGAAACTCTGCCTTTGTAGAAAACTGACTTAGCCCGAAAATCAACTTTCTGACACGATACACGTTAAAAATAAGTTTAACCCCTGACATTGACAGTTTGGGGTATACGTAACCAAGCTGTGTGTATGTATATAAAAGAAAGAGACAGCCAGCTGGAATAAATGTGATGAAATTGCCCCTGCTCCAAAAATAAAAATATAAAATAATAAATAAGTTTAACCCCAATTTTTTGCAACTGGCATATAAGTATTTTCTAATCTTCCTAATCTATGTAGAGCAGTGTTTTGCCTTCTCAAAAGCACTTGCATTGACGACTTACTATTCTTTCAAATTTACTGCTATGGAAATTATTAAACTTAATTTTAATCAAGGCTGATTAATTCCTACACCAGTCAGATAGAGCACGGTGAGATTTCCCATATCCTGGATGTGATGTGGTTGGTAAATTCTTTAAAACACTTTCCCACAGTATAGCATGTGGATTGTAATTTTCAACTGCACCCTAGGAGCAGTGGATTGCCCTAATGTGATGGTCAAGTAGCATTTAATCAAAAGGTTACACACTAGAGATGGCTACAGCCAGTGCTTCAGCTGTCTCTATCTTCAACCAACAGCAGGTATTTTGTTAATTAGCATAAGTACCACTGGAAATGGAATTTCTCTGGTGAAATCCATGATGTTCTAAATGGGTGGATTTGCCAGAAACACTTTTAGAAACACTCCCATTACTGTACAAACAGGGTATAAGAATTTAACAAGCCTAGTGTACTTTGGGAATATTCCGCTGAGTCTTGCTTCTCAAAGATTCTGTGTTCAAGCCCTGATTTGGAAGGATTCTTGATACCCTCACTCACCTAAGTAGTGAGCCAAAGCCTGACCCTAGAACACTGTCACACTGGCCTCTGGAGAGTCATTCTTTCATGCAAAGAACGTCTTGTTTCTATAAGACAAATAACTAGCCCTTTCTTCCTCTTGCCAAGCAGGAGGCAAGATATGTAGCTCTAGCTTTTAATGATTGGACATTACAGATATTAATCAAAAACTAAAATAAAATAAAAACAAAGAGCCTAATAATTGTGAACAACCACATCAGCATAGGTCAGGGTGTGGTACTAAGGCATCTACCTTTTTTCTGTGGATTGATTTTTCTGTGCTTAGTTATAATAGGAATTTAAACAGCTTATAATAAGAAGGTACCTTAAATAATAAACACAGAACAAAAAGAGACAGACCAAGTGACAAAAAAGGAAGAAAGGAGGAAAATACATCAAAAACCACTGGCTGAGTAAAAGAATAGCAGTTAAGCATAGAACTTGGCTCTGAGCTTCCAAACAGGGAAGCATTGTGTGGCTGGTCTAGAATGGTGTCTTAAAACAATCCTGGTCCACCCCAGTGGGGATGCACCCAAACAGAATGACACTTGGCAGCCTTGTTGTGCTTATGGCCTTTATCCTGAACTGCTCACCTCAACGTTTCTCTTATGCCTTTGACTAGTTTCCTGTTTACTGCCTCAGCTTCCCCCTCAGACCTAAAAATGCCTGATATGCTTTGCCGAAAGCAAATGTGAAGGTTATCATAATTCTCCTATGAAGAGCTAGTAAGCACATTCAAAGTTTTATTCAATTCATTAATGCAGAAACGAGCAGGAAGACAAAGCCAGTCCCAAGAGGCTTTGAGAAATTTGGTTTGTACAGTCCGTGGAATAAAGGCAAGCTGAAAATAGGAGTGCTAAGTCAGATACAAGGCTGATTAACATCCTACGAGACAATAAAACCTTAATCTTTGGGATTATCTTCTCCACTGGACAAGAAAAAAAATGTCCTTTCTCAGTTTAATACAACTTAATCTCTGACTTTTCAGAGCTGTAAAACAAATGGGATCTAATTAAATTTCAAATACCAAGTCAAAGTTCTATTCCCTGGGATTCAGATGACCCTGAGGCACCCTTATTAGAAAATGCCCTAACGTGGCATTAAAATGTCAGGTAATCCTCTTTTTACTTTATTCCCAACTTTTAGATAATTTTCCTGAACAGCTTTTTTTTAACTTTAATCTACAAGTAACCTGCTTTCTCTCTGACTGCTCAGCTGTGAACAGAAACAACTCCCCCTGACACACACATACACACCATTGCTACCCCTTGCAACTGGGGCATATTCAGGAGGTTTGCACTGGCCATCCTGGCAGCCCTTATATATTACTTAACTTTCTTTGGTCAACAGTAGGATGCCAGTTCATGGGTGAAGCAAAAATTGTCCAGACACAGCAAGAATCACAAACTTTGGTATACATAGAATCTTCTAGGGAAATCTGATTCCGTGAACTTGGAGTGGGGTTCAGATATCTTTAACCGTCATCCTCAAGGGATTCTTGCTTTTTCTACCTTCTGGTCCATAATCTGCCCCATCTCCTGATTTACTTACTTCACATGTTTGTTCCTGGGAATTTGCAAGACGAAAAAGATTTATAAACATATATTTGCTATCAGTCTGCCCTTCCCCAATTCCCACGCTGGTGGGAGGAATCAGCACTAAGATTCTTTGTCCCTCCCCCAGTCAACCTCATGAACTAAATGAAAATCCTCTGTTTCAACACAACTGAGGAGGATTCAGCTGGATGTCTGGGGAAGAGGCAGCAGAGGCCATTACCTGGGTTGAGAATGGGGGCATAAATGTCCTGAGCCTATCCCTGTGTGCCCCCTGAGCCCCAGGAGATGGCGGCCTGTGGTGGAGGCCTGACCAGGGCAAATCTGCAGCCCAGGGCAGCCCAGAGGGCTGCTTCTCTGGTTTGCTGGGTGCAGGTAGGAGAACCAACCGTGTGGTGGCTACCACTATGGAACCAGGGAGCCGTGGCCCAAGTGGAGGTACCTTGGACTCAGGACCCCCTCCTGCTCCAAGCTGAGGATTCTTATTTGACCCTGTGGAGATGAGAAGAGAATCCCAATAATGTCTGAGGTTGAATTTCCTACCAGCCAGGTAGAGGCAGGTAAAGGTAAATCCTTGGAAAACCCCATCACACTGAGAGAAAAAGACACAGAGAAGAAATTTAGTGTAGTCATCAAGAGCAGGGACTCTGGGGCCTAAAGTTCTGGTTTAAATCCTGGCCCTGCCTCTTACTAACTGTATGTCTCTGGGCCAATTTCTTTCTTTTTTTAAATTCTACTGAAGTATAGTTGATTTACAACGTTGTGTTAATTTCTGCCATACAGCAAAATGATTCAGTTATACATATATATTCTTTTTCATATTCTTTTCCATTATGGTTTATTACAGGATATTGAATATAGTTCCCTGTGCTCTACAGTAGGTCCTTGTTGTTTATCTATTTTATATATTGGGTTGGCCAAAAATTTCATTCAGATTTTTCTGTAAAATGTAATATAATAGTTTGCATCTGCTAATCCCAAACTCCCAATCCATCCCTCCCCCACACTCCCTCCACCTTGGCAAGCATGTCTGTTCTCTATGTCTGTGAGTCTTTCTGTTTCATAGATAAGTTCATTTGTATCGTACTTTAGATTCCACATGTAAGTGATATCATATGATATTTGTCTTTCTCCGACTTCACTTAGTATGATAATCTCTAGGTCCATCCATGTTGCTGCAATGGCATTATTTCATTCTTTTTTATGGCTGAGTAGTATTCCATTGTATGTATATACCACATCTTCTTTATCCATTCATCTCTTGATGGACATTTACATTGCTTCCAAGTCTTAGCTTTTGTGAATAGTGCTGCTATGAACATTGAGGTGCATGTATCTTTTTGAATTATAGTTTTGTCTGGATATATTGGGCCAATTTCTTAATCTATCTGTGTCTCAGTTTTCTTATCACTAAGATGAGGATAGTAAGAGCCCTGATCTTCTAGGATGACTGACAAGTTTGAATGAGTTAACACAGGCAAAGCATTAGAATGATGCCTGGCATATAATAAGTGCTACATAGGTTTCTATCATATTATCCTAAAACTCAAATACTGTGGGGTAAAAGTCACACCAGCCACATTTACAGGGCGCCCTGATGAACTTCGTTCTCAGGAACAATTTTTACCCCTTTGCACAGGTTTTCACTTTTGACTGTTTCTAACTTTGTTCTTCAGCAGAAAGTTGGGTTCCTGAGATTAAATCTTATTTTATAAAGCTGCTCTGGGAGGGGGTGAGGGTTGAGGTTGGGAGAGAGATTTGGACAAAGTTTGCAGGAATTTGACTTAATTGAAGAATGATATCATATTTATAGAAAATTTGAAAGTTTTCTTCTAAGAATAGGAATGAAACAAGATTGTCTGCTATTACTGCTTGTATTCAACACCATTATAGATGACATATTTGAAGCAATTTAACAAGAAAAAGAAATAAATCTTATAAGACTTGGGAAGAAATAAAGCTATCACAATTTGAACTATTAAAAAAAGAACTGAGGGGGCTTCCCTGATGGCGCAGTGGTTGAGAGTCCGCCTGCCGATGCAGGGGACGTGGGTTTGTGCCCTGGTCCGGGAAGATCCCACATGCTGCAGAGCGGCTGGGCCCGTGAGCCATGGCCGCTGAGCCTGCGCATCCGGAGCCTGTGCTCCGCAACGGGAGAGGCCACAACAGTGAGAGGCCCATGTACCGCAAAAAAAAAAAAAAAAAAAAAAAGAACTGAGGAGTGAAATAAGAATATGATTTTATATATAGATAGATAGATATAGATATATATACCCTCTATATTCAGCTGTTTTTATGATTCATTTCTTTATTTCACAAATTATCTGTGCACTGAATTTATCTTTTAACCTTATATGTTGCACACACACACACACAAATGCACACAAACATGCTCTAAGGTATTAACAGAAAATCTAAAAAAAAAAATGTAAGCCTAAAGAAAAAAGAAATATCACCCATAAATACAATCCACCACCCGGAAATAACTTCAGGGGTCCCTTTTAAAAAGGAAGGTGCACCTTGCTTTGCTCTTTGAAGGTTGTTTTCCTTCTACTGTGTTTGGCTATGGTGGAAGATGAGCTGGGTGCAGCCAAGAAAGAAGAAGAGCTGGGCCCAGTGGGCAGAGATGAAGAAATGTCGTGGCCACGTGACCCACCACTTGCTGAGCTCATCTCTCTGATCTACATTGAGCAGGTCACAGGCAGCGTTTTCTGGGCAGGTCTTTTCTGAATCCAAAAGCTAAAAGCTGTACTTTGAGCAAATTTTAGCCTCTGGTCCCAGATTCTAACCACAAAACCTAGAGATGTCAGCCCCTCTGCAAAGCTCATTCAAAAACTGGAATGAATGAGCCGATTGCTGGATGAAAGAGGAAGATCTCTGCTTCCCCATCTATCCAAGCAGAGCTTGGACCAGCATTCAGGCTGCCGGGCACATTTACAGCCCAAGGACACTGATCCAGCCACACTCCTGGCCCGCGGGACTGTGTTCTCCCTGAACGGTTTCCATATTTCTACTTTGGAGAAAGGCAGGTCTCTTAGTTAAAGCCTTAGACACCAGCACTGGAAGGTAGGTGATAATTTGGAAGATGAGTCCAGGAAGCAGGAGGGAAGGAGTGGGGAGAGCCGGGTATGAGTCTGTGTCATTAGATCCATCGCTGCTGCTGTGAGCTAGGGGGGCTGGACCCCCGAAACCTCCCAAGAAGCAGGAGAAGTGTGCCTCCTGGAATCGTACCCCTAAAAGATGAGAGGCCAGGACAATTACCTGTTCCCTGTTGGTTGAGGGCGACTCCCAAGGCATCAACTTCAGGCCAAGCTTACTAGAAGGTCCGAAGGATTCCCTTTAGCATTAGAGAAAGCCCTGCGTTAGAACGTGGGAAGACACAGTATACACACTTGAGGGGCAGGTCGCTAGGGTGGTGGGTCCAGGCTCTCCGGAAATCTCCACCACAGCTGCCACTGACGTCAGAGGTGGGCCAAGGGGGCGTGACCTGGGGGCCAGCAGTGCCTGCTCAGCACAGAATGAGCTGGCTGCACCCCACCTGGTTCCATACTTCTAGACGCCTGGCTTCAGGCCCATTTCACAGACAGAACAATCGAGACTTAGAGAGTTTGAACGGCTGCAATTTTGCACCCCCTGGAAGTGGGAGAAAAGCAATGAACCTGTGTCTCCTGCTGCCTGACCCACTCTTCCTTCAGTCCCCAAGCCCACTCGCAGTAGGAAAAAACTGGGATCTTCCTCTCTGTTCTTTTCTGCTAAAAGGTTCTCCCACCTGGCAGCCTGGAGCACACTGACTCTTCTGCTGGGGCCTCTGGTCCTGTCAAGAGGCAGTGTATGTAACCTGGGTTAAACACATGAGCTCTGGGTTCCTGGCTCATCCCAGCTGTTTGACCTTCAGCTGGTTACCCTGACTCCCTGTGTCTCAGGTTCCTCAGCTGTAAAATGGGATAATTATTGTACGCAATTCACAGCACTCATTGAGGATTAAACGAATTAATACTTGTAAAGCACTTCAAAGGCAGCACTCAATAAATTCATTCAGCACTCACTCAACAGTATTATTGAGCAACTACTTTATTTTAGGTACTGTTCTAAACTCTGAAGATGCTGCAGCAAATGAACAAAGTCTCTTCTCACCCATTTCCTACACCAGCGATTCTCATTACCCTGGATGAAATGGGCGCCATTAGGGGCAGAGAAGTAACTTAGATCACTCTGTGAGGTGGGAAATAGACTATTCCAGAGCAAAGATGGGAGCAGGGTAACCGTTGAAGAGGCTATAAATATCGGTTTTATAGAAGTATTATTGCAGGGAGGGGCTCCCATAATAAACCTGGTGCTGCCCTGCCTGGAGGGACACACAGCCCAGACGCGCAGCACTTACAGAAAACTCTTCTGCATCCTGTCTCAACTAACTACTGTGTGTTGAGACAACCAGTACTATGCATTCTTCCTACTTCATGTTATTTAATGTAGGAAATTACTATTATTGAATCAAGAACTCCATGAGCTAAGTATTATCAATACAGATAAAGAGATTGAGACTCAGAGAGATGAAGTAGCATCTTTCCTGAATTCTCACACCGAGATCTCTCACGCATCCTTGTACTACCTCCTTGATAACAGCTGAGGATGGCAACTACCTAACTAACTTGTTAAAACTTAACTTAGGGGCTTCCCTGGTGGCACAGTGGTTGAGAGGCCGCCTGCCAATGCAGGGGACTCGGGTTTGTGCCCCCGTCTGGGAAGATCCCACATGCCGCGGAGCGGCTGGGCCCGTGAGCCATGGCCGCTGAGCCTGCGCGTCCGGAGCCTGTGCTCCACAGCGGGAGAGGCCACAACAGTGAGAGGCCCGCGTACTGCAAAAAAAGAAAAAAAAAATTTAACTTAGTGTTCATTCAGTTTGCATCTATAATGATACCATTCTTAGTCACTTTCTCCTGTGTTTTCCTTGGCTGGAGAGGACTGGAGTTGAGCCAGTGATCTAGAAACTACATCTACCTCCGGTCAACCTCTGGGACCAGAATATAAAAGGTTTTCTGGGGAGGCTGAAAATAAAGTTTAAGAACCACCGTAGAGAGAGTCCAAGTTAATATTGCCACATAACAAACTACCCAATACTTAAATGCTTAGAACAATCATTTTAGCTTGCTCACAATTTCTTTTTTAGCATAGAGATGATGTTTATTTGTATTATTTCTTTTAACTTCTACATGTAAGTGATATCATATGATATATGTCTTTGTCTGGCATACTTCACTTAGTACGATAATCTCTAAGTCCATCCATGTTGCTGCAAATGGCATTATTTCATTCTTCTTAATGGCTGAGTAGTATTCCATTGTATGTATGTACCACATCTTTTTTTTAATTTATTTTTTATTGAATTATAGTTGTTTTACAATGTTGTGTTAATTATTGCTGTACAGCAAAGTGACTCAGTTATGCATATATATATATATATATATATATATATATATATACATTCTTTTTCATATTCCTTTCCATTATGGTTTATCACAGGATATTGAATATAGTTCCATGTGCTATACAGTAGGACCTTGTTGTTTATCCATTCTCTATATAATAGTTTGCACCTGCTAAACCCCAAACTCCCAATCCATCCCTCCCCTACCGCCTTCCCCCTTGGCAACCACAAGTCTGTTTTCTATGTCTATAAGTCTGTTTCTGCTTTATAAATACGTTCATTTGTGTCATATTTTAGAGTCCACATATAAGTGATATTATAGGGTATTTGTCTTTCTCTTTCTGAATTACTTCACTTAGTAAGATCATCTCTAAGTCATCCATGTTATTGCAAATGACATTATTTCATTCTCTTTTATGGCTGCATAGTATTCCACTGTGTATATGTACCACATCTTCTTTAACCGTTCATCTGTTGATGGATATTTAGGTTGTTTCCATGTCTTGGCTATTGTGCATAGTGCTGCTATGAACATAGGGGTGCATGTATTTTTCTGAATTATAGTTTTGTCTGGGTATATGCCAGGAGTGGGATTGCTGGATTACATGGTAATTCTATTTTTAGTTTTCTGAGGAACCTCCATACTGTTTTCCACAGTGGTGGCACCAACTTACATTCCCACTGACAGTGTAGGAGGGTTCCCTTCTCTCCACACTCTCTCCAGCATTTATTATTCGTAGACTTTTTAATGATGGCCATTCTGACTGGCGTGAGGTGTGTGCCACATCTTCTTTATCCATTCATCTGTTGAGGGACATTTACATTGCTTCCATGTCCTGGCTATTGTAAATAGTGCTGCAATGAACACTGGGGTGCATGTATCTTTTCAAATTATGGCTTTCTCCAGATATATGCCCAGGAGAGGGATTGCAGGATGACATGGTTGCTCACAATTTTGTGGATCAGGAATTCAGGACAGGCTTGGTTGATGGTTGTCTCTCAGGGGTCTCTGATGAAGCTGGGGTCTCTGATGTAGTCGGAGTCTTGGACGTCAGCTGGGACTGTGGTCATCTAATGGCTCCACTGTTCTGGATGTCCAAGGTGCCGCCCTCATGCACTTGGCCAGCAATTTGTCCTTTCTGTAGCTGGGCGTTCTGCTGGGCTGTTGATCAGAGTGCCTATTCATGGCCTCTCCAACTTGGTCTCAGAGTGATCAGATTTTTTCCATGGTGTCTGGTTTCCACAGAGAGAGCATCCCAACAGAACAGGCAGAAGCTCCATGGCTTTTTATGACAGGGCCTCAGAAATCATAGTATCACTCCTAACACAACTATTTGTCAATGCTGTCACAGCCCATCCATATTCAGAGGGAGGGGACACAGACCCCACTTCCCAATGGGAGATGTGTCAAAGAATATGTAGACATACTGTCCACAGAGAATTTGTCATCTGACAGTGTTCAAGAACTGTCTGCCTAACTCATGTATTTTGCTGGTGGGAAGGTAAATATATATTCCATGATATAACCCTCACGGAAACCAATCTGGAAATATTTATCAAAATTATAAATGCATACATCCTTAGATGGAACAATTCCACTTCTGGGACTTTACCTTATGGTATGGTCAACTCAAATCACTACACTTTAATATTTCAGGAGTTTTAAAGATGCAGGGCCAGCATTTCCACTAAAGAAAAGGCGGGTGCATTTGCTAAATTTAAGGAAACCACAAAATGATTTAGTAGTTAGGATTATTGAGTTTAATCCTAACTATTTTTTCTTGGCCTCCAATGTGGCCAGCATGCTACCTGCTTTACATCCATTATATCTAATCCTTTGTACAACTCTCTAAGGTTCATTATTTCTGTTTCTCTGCAGCTGTGGAGAAATGGAACTTGCCCAAGACCCCACAGCTAATTAAGTGGAGGACCTAAAATTCATGATCCAGTTCTGCCTGCGTGAACTATGGTTCCCCAGCTCACAGAACCATAGTTCAGTCTTTCAAGCTACATGCTTTCATGTGAAAATCTCTGGTCTCTCTACATTTCTAAACAGCACAATGTAAGAGAATAGTTCATTACAATTTGCTTCCTGTCAGAAGTAACATGTAAAGATGATTCTACACAATTCTTTGAAAGAGAAAGACTATGAGATTAATGTTTGTACTGAATATTTCCTTAGAAATGGAAATTACTCTTGCAGTGTGTAAGTAGAACACGTGTCAGTTTGCATAGCTTGTTAAGAAATTCCCTGGAAATTGAATCTCTGTGCAGTTTGCCCCCATCTCTTCTCTTGCCAACATTGCACAAGGACAGCTGGAAGATTTGAGAACTGCAATTAATACAGATAAGTAATGGCCTTTTACCACCCAAAATAAGGAGTAGGCATAGATAATGAGCCAAAATGTTTTGCCTTAGCAAATTAGCCCACATCCTCTCCACTTCCCGATTCCTCACAAGTGTCATCGGAGGGAGCTGCCCAAGTAGGAGCTGTCCCGTCCCAGCACCTACACACTTACACACTTACACATATAGGCACGTGTGCACAGCCACACTCTTTGCACCTGAAATTTACCCTTGCTCGTTTCCCTGAACTACAAATGCACAGAAAATGCTCCATCTTAGCAGACTCTTAGAGCAGACAGTTTCTTAGGCTGAACGAATCACGCCCCTGCTCATTTACAACAGCTCCATATTGCTCCAAACTCCTTCCATGAATAAATTTAAATGTTCTTGTAAAAATATATATATATATGAAGCATCACTCACTCTGTCCCACCTTTCTTTCTTCCTGCTTCACCTAATCCGTTATCTGACACTTCTGCATAAACCAAATCCACTCCCCTTCCCAGGCTTTCTGTGTTGCTTTCCTCTCCACGTATGTCCCCTTCACTGTCCTCCACCTTTCCTGATTCTACCTGCCCTGTGAGCCCACATCGAGATCCATCTCCTCCAAGAACCTTCCTGTAGTACCTACCGACCCCGGTGGCCTATGGTATTTGGACCCTTCGGTTGAAACTTAATAGTCTACGGCCCTGTGACTTCTCTAAGGCAGTGCTCCGCAAATGCTGGTGTGTGTAAGAACCGCATGGAAGGTCTGAACAGACTGCTGGGCTCCATTCCAGGGTTTGTGATTCAGCAGATCTGGGCTGGGGACAAGAATTTGCCTTTCTAGCAAGTTCCCAGGTGCTGCTGCTGCTGTGACAATGGCTGGGGCAGAGCACAGAGCTTGCCATCTCTCTGAACCTGGGCAGTTAGTTACTTCTGTGTGCCTCAGTGTCTGCAATGATGCAACTTCAGAGAATTGTTGTAAAGAACTGAAATAATGTATTTTAAAGGTTTAGTACAGTTCCTCATACATAGTGAGAGCTCAAAGCATGGTAGCTATTATTCCTAGCAGAAAAAAATGTAAAACTTCTTGGGGATTACCTATATAACAAGCTAACTCCCAGACTGTGGCTTAACAAAGCTCTGGGCTGTGGGCTTATTGGCCGGGCTGCTGCATCCCATGCCAGGGTTTGAAAGGAAGCTACATGAATCTTTATCCACCCCCTTATTTAAGTATTTATCTGGGAGGGGTAATTGAGGATAACGTTTGTCACGTTTATAAGACCCCTCTCAAAGCTAAACACCTGCGATTGACTCGACTTTCGATTTGAAATAGCTATGTTTTCCAACTAGTTATTCTGTAGAAATATTATTTTTACTTTATTGTAAATTCTACTAAATGAGACAAAAAGCAAAATATCCTATAGTTTCCCCACTTGGTTCTTCATTAGGAAAAGCAAACCCAAAAGAAAAAAACCAGTAGACTCTTAAGAAAATCGTAGGAAATCATTTATAATTGCAAAACCAGTTCTGACTACTAAGAATATCTGAGAAGAATGTCAAAGTTTATAGAATATTGGACTATGGGAGGCAGGGGGTGCAGCCTATTAGCTGCAGCCTAATCCAACCAGGGGAAAGGGATGGGATGGGGGGGGTGGACAGAGGACGTGACATCCAGCCTGCATAGACCCTGCCCCACTCACCTCTGGCAGGCAGAGAACCGTCTTCTGGTTCCACAGAGCCAGTGCTGGGCCAACACACTGGCTTTGACAGCTGCAGTCTGAGGCCTGGACTTTTCCTGGGACCTCCCGGGAACTTGGAATCAAAGAAGGAAGCTGGCAGAGCAAAACCAGGGAGTCTACTGTGTCCTTCGAACCCCCCAGCCCACTCTTCCCCTGCCAGCTCCAGGTGGAGATCTCACATTTCTTTAAACCTAGAACCTCATTCACAGCACCTGGGGCATGAGAAATGCTGATTTAGTCAATCAAGCCATTAAACAAGGCAGTTGTTGAGAGGTCTTCTTCTCTGATATGACACTAGTGCGGTGGCCATCGTGAATTCAGGAAACTGTGTTAGCCATGAGAAATCAGTGTGTGTATATATAGGCATCAGAGTTCCTGTGTTTTTTTCCACACCTGTATCAGTCAGGGTTTGATCAGAGAAGCAAAAATACTAGAAGAAATATAAATAATAAGAGCTATATTAAACAGATTTGAACTTACACAATCGTGAGAGCTCGTTCAACAGTTTATGGAGGGCTGTTGTTTCCACATCTGGTGTTGGGGACCGAGTCAGCAGGGCCGTAGGGAGAAGGAAGGATGGATGTGAGGTGGGAGAGAGCAGAACAAGCTGGAGGGTGCCAGGAAAGCACAGGGTGGAGGAACCACGACAGCTCTCACCGCCTGCCAGCCTCCACCTTCACTGATGTGAGCGACCTGCAGGTGAAGTTCCCTTTGTCATGGAGGGAAACACCACGCACCTGGCCCAGAAGTTGGAGAAGCCGTAGAGGAGATTCGGCAGAAGAGGGGGAGCTATGGGCCTGGCTGGTGCCCCACATCCAGGTGAGCCAGCAGATGAGTGACAACCAGCCTGAGTGGCCACAGCGATGAGTGCCTGGCACCGGCCTTCAAACCTTAAAAACAGTGTCGCTGCTGAGTCTCTTCTGCCCTCCACAATTCACACAAAGTGTGTCAGGGGCCCATGCGGGATGGAAACTATGCAGGCAAGGGAACTATGGGCAATGCAGCCTGACTTAGATAAGCTGACAGAGTACAATCCACCACCACCCCAGGGGAGCTGACACCCGCCCAGTGCCCAGCGATGGGTCCAGAATCACATTCTCCTGAGGATGAACTGCCTTGCTCCAACTCAGAGGATCAGGTGGACCAGCTGGCAATCAACCCTGACACACAGTTCTTTTCTAGAAAAGACGCTGAGAAGAGGAACAGAGTTCAAACTGCCACTTGTTAATTTTAGTACATATAATTCATTTCAGAAGGTTTTAGTACCAGTTAGACACGTGAAACGGCTAAGGATGTATTCCTGATGAGCTAGCCCTCCAGAGTGAGATAAGGAACGTGAGCTAGAGTCAGGAATTCGACAGCGTAAAAATCCCCTGCTGTGCAGGTGAGATGCACACTCCCAATCTGTGTTTAACTAACACCCAGAGATGCTCACGCAGATCTGCACTTCCAGACTTCTCCAGAGGCCTGCAAGTCACCTTGCAAACTCCTAAGTCTTTCCTATCCGCAAAAGCAGATGACCATAGGCTATTTTAAGTGAGGGAACAGCAGAGAACATCTTTATAGAAAGGCAGCAGTGAGAAATAAAAATCGCAATTTATTTTAGCATGATGTTCTCAAGGTTATTTTAGAATTCTATCTATTAAGGGTTCATAAACGTTACTTGTTCTGTTAATAAAGAACTCGAAGGCTGACAGATTGCATCCTCCACCCGGACTGGTCTATCGGCCCACACATCTTCGCCACCTCCAAGCAGCCGCAGGTGGGCTGGCGACACCTGGAGGCCACATGAGCATGTGCTAAGCGCAAAGCAAAACATCTTAGTGCTTTGTGAGTGTCAGAACTGAACTTTGGGAACCAACAATGGTTTGAATTTGATATCTTAGTCATAAATAACTTTGAGCATTTCTTGTGTGTCCTTCCTTGACTGCTTTAAGAGCACAGAAAGATCATGGACTTTGGACTTTGGCAGACTTGGTTTAAATCCCTGCTCCAACACCTATAAGCCACGCCCTTCCTTTTGTGCCTGACCTCCCATCTCCTCGGCTCAGCAGCTACATGCAGGAGCAAGGGGATGGCAGCCTGTCTCAGCTACACTGATTACAGCTCAGTGTCTGCTCTCAAGGCTTGTCTAAGGCAGGGGATGCTTGGGACAACTATGGGAACTTATCAGCTGTGTGTACACCCCTGCAGTAACCTTGACCACAAGGATCCAGAACTCATAACAAGTTATTCACTTTTCTCTCCTGGGCTGGCCATTCTGAGGAACATTCTACCCAACCCCTCAGAAGATTCCAGGACAAAACAGTGGGAAGCCCCCGTTGCTCAGAATGATGACAAATTAAAGAAAATCCACTCTCATATATTTTTACTCCTTCCATCTGTGTTCCCTGAGATCACTTGCCAAAATAAACTTCACAAGCCCCTGTCTCATGTTCAGCACTCTCAGGGGATTCTGGGTAAGAAAAAGTAAAACCTTAGGCGATTCATTATCCTCTGTGGGCCTTTGTTTTCTCAGCTGCAATATGAGATTTTTTGCAATATATGACATCTTCACAAGGATATTGTGAAGATAAAGTGAAATTCTGTAGAAAAACACTTCCACAGTGCCTGATTCATAACAGAACCCTCTTTTCAGGGAAGGGAGGCACATCTCTGCTACCTGGTAACTTCTTGATGGGGCTATTTCTTCTTAAAGCTGAGCCATCACCACCAGCATCATATTCACCACCACCATCACCACCATCACCTCCACCCCCCACCACTACACCATCACCAACACCAACACCAACACCACCGTCACCACCACCATCACCACCATCACCTCCACCCCCCACCACGACACCATCACCACCACCAATACCAACACCACCAACACCTCCACCCCCCACCATCACCTCCACCCCCCACCATCACCATTCCACCACCATCACCATCACCTCCACCCCCACCACTACACCATTACCACCACCAATACCAACACCACCATCACCTCCACCCCCCACCACTACACCACCACCATCACCACCAACACTGTCACCAACAACACCATCACCTCCACCCCTCACCACTACACCATCACCAACAACAACACTGTCACCAACAACAACACTGTCACCAACAACAACATCACCTCCACCCCCCACCACTATACCATCACCACCACCACCAAGATCTCTACCACCACCACCATCACCACTAACCCATCGTCGTCATTATTCTCACCACCATCAGCACCACCACCACCACCGCCATCACATATACACCACCTTTACCGTATTCTCACAAGTCAATGAGCAGGATTGACCTAGTAGAAGTCTAGTCAATTCTTTTCAGCTAGAGAAAATACTTGACGTGTCTCTGTTATACCTCTGCCTCTGCAAAAGTCTAAACACTAGCCAACGTCAACATTTCCAGCTATTCTTAACCAGAATTTTTGGCTAATTAAAATCTTGCAACATGGGAATTCCCTGGCGGTGCAGTGGTTAGGACTCGGTGCTCTCACTGCCAGGGCCTGGATTCAATCTCTGGTCGGGGAACTAAGATCCCGCAAGCCGTGCAGCACAGCAAAAAAAAAATATTTATTTCACAAAAGAGTTAACATTTTGGCCATGACATATATCTGCAGTATGTTTGCATATCTTCTAGGAGTCTGGTTCAAGTAGAAAAGGTTAGAAGTCTCATAGTAAAATCACTGAAGTCCGATGGACTGGATTTTTTTAATAAACTTAGTTTTTAGAGCAGCTTTATGTTCACAGAAAAATTGAACAGAAAGTACAGAGAGTTTCCATATGCCTCCAGCTCACACACACAGCCTTCCCCACTGTCACCATCCCGGCATTACAGTGATGTATTTGTTACAATTGATAAACCTACATTGACACATCCTTACCACTTAAAAGTCCATATTTACATTAGGGCTCACACATGGTGTTGTACATTTTATGGGTTTGGAAAAATGTATAATGACATGTATGCACCAGTATAGTATCATACAGAGTAGTTTCACTGCCCTGAAAATCCTCTGTGCCCCACTTATTTAACCCTCTCTCCCTTCTAGCCCCTGGCAACCACTGATCTTTTTACGGACTCCATGTTGCTTTTTCCAGAATGTCATACAGTTGGGTCATACAGTATGGAGCCTTTTCACATGGGCTTCTTTCACTTAGGAAAATGCATCTACGATTCCTCCATGTCTTTTCATGGCTTGACAGCTCACTTTTTAGTGTTGAATAATATGCTATTGTTTGGATGGGTCATAGTTTATTTCTCCATTACTAAAGGATATCTTGGTTGCTTCCAAGTGTTAGCAGTTATGAATAAATGTTATAAATAAATATGTACAGGTTTTTGTGTGGGTATAAGTTTTCATCTTACTTGGGTGAATACCAAGGAGCATGATTGCTGGATCATATGGTAAGAGTGCGTTTCGTTTTCTAAGAAACTGCCAAACTGTCTTGCAGAGTGGCTGTACCGTCTTGCATTCCCACCAGCAAAGAATGTCAGTTCCTGTTGCTTCACATGCGCACCAGCATTGGTATTGTCAGTGTTTTGAATTTTCACCATCTAATAGGTTTAGTGGAACCTCATTGTTGTTAAATTTGCATTTCCCTAATGACATATTATGTGGAGTATCTTTCCACATGCTTATTTGCCATCTGTATATCTTCTCTGCTGAGGTGTCTGTTCAGGTCTTTTGTCCACTTTTTAATCGGGTTGTTCATTTTCTTATTGTTGAGTTATAAAAGCTCTTTGTATATTTTGGATGATAGTCCTTTATCAAATATGTCTTTTGCAAATATTTTGTCCCAGGCTGTGGCTTGTCTCCTCGTTCCCTTGAGATGAACTGGATTTTAACCCTAATTATGTTAGTATTGCATTATAAAAACCATAAACCATAAAAACCTTACAACTAAGTTTCCTCTTTCATCCAATAAGTACTTTAGTGCTACTATGTGACAAGCATCTACTAGGCACCAGCAAAGAAGATTCCAGGCCTTCCTTTCAAGGAACTTTCTTAGTAGTGGGAGAGACTGACAGGCAAAGAGTGGAAGCACAAGGCAGCTCATGACCAGTTCCATAACTGGGGAAGGTGAGGAGAGCCTGAGCCAGTTGGAGATGGGGAGTGTTCAGGGAAGCCTTCCCGAAGGAGGTGACCTAAAGGAGGAGAAGCTAGCTAGGTGTAATTGGGAAGAGGCGGTAACAAGCCTCCCGGCAGTAGGGACATCACAGGTAAAGTCCCAGAGGTGACGGAATGTATACATGGCTTCACAGGACTGACTATGGCTGTGATGCAGTGTGCAGGGCAGCAGGAGCTGGGGCCACATCACGGAGGGAGCATATGCCAAACTGAGGAGTTAGAACTTGGTTTTTCTATATAAACAGGTTCCCTAAAAACATTTTTTTTTTTTCTGAGAAGATGGCCTTGGAATAAAGCTAGCACAAACCAGGTCAATGCATCACAAAGGAAGGAATGTTTTATTAGCACCTAGTTTTCTGGAAGATTCTATCCACCAAGAATTTACAGAGGGTGGGATTCGAAGGGTATTGATGGACCTCATGGCCACTTTCCACTCCTCCTGTGGTGACATCCGTCGAAGTCGCCCTCACACGTGGGCAGGCGTGTGAGTGAGTTCCCATATCGGTCTGACGGCTGTGTCTAGTGCTTCTAAGAACCTTCCTGCCCACACCCCCAAGCAAAGACAACCAGACCCTTAGTCACTGTTGCCTTCTAGGAGTCATAGTATAAGGAAAGCAGTGCTACTTACACTGAACCCAGTTATCATTTCTAAGAAGGAACCAGCAGGGATAATCTCTAAGGCGACCCTGTGTGTCCCTGGCCACCAAAGTGAAGGTTCCTTTTATGCAAGGTTAGTGTTTCTCCTTTGAATCTACCATGTTTAACCCAATGCATGGTTTGAGGTAAACAAATGATAAACACGTGCATTAAATAGACTGAATTTAACACACTAACAAATGATGTAAAAGTCAGCATGGGGGTATTTGATAATTAAATGTTTCAGTATTTATAGGCTAAAAGAAAACCTCTGCAAATTTAACCTTTTACACTCACTGAGGAAATATTTTCTTGAAAGAATAAATTTTTGAAATATTCTCCTAAATCTTCCCCTTTATCTTTTTCTTCTTTAGATAAACGGACCAAAATGCAGAGAAAGTGAAAAACTTCCTCTCTGTAAACAGAAAAAGAGAAACTGGAAAACACAAAGAGCTTGGTGGGACCGAGTTTTCCTGGAATCCCCTGGTGCCATAGATACACTTTTTTTCTGTCTCATAAAGTGACTCTTTAGTACAAAGCTAACACAAAATCCTGTCACAAGGGGAAATTTGTCATCTTTCCTAGAATGAAGCCTCTGAAATGTTTTATTAGAAATTAGTTTACTGGAAAATTTTAGTCACTAAGACAAAGAAAGAGAGCAGAAAACTATGCGTGTTGGTTGTCTTGAAAGTTGTGAGCTTTGCTCCCCTGTGGGAACTGGTGATAGAGAGTAGAACTCTGGTCAATTGTGTTTTCTAACCATGGCTGCAGCAATAGCTCCATGCCACAGGCTCATCTACCTTGCCACTCCCCGATCAAGAGGTGGCATCCATGTCCCTCCTCATTTAACTTACTTGTGACCAGTAGAATGTGGTGGAAGCAACACTGTGTGATTTCCAAGGCTGGAGCATAAGAGGCCGTGAAGCTTCTGCCTTGTCCTCTGGGCACTGGTGTGCGGAGCCCCACACCACCGTGTAACAAGTCCAACCCAGGCCGCCATGCTGTGAGGAAGCCACGTCAGGTGGAGGGGCTATGCGTAGACTCAGTGGGCTTAGTCTCTGTGTCCTTCCAGCCCAGGTACCACACATGTGAGGAAACATGCTTCAGATGAGCCCACCCCAACTGCCGTGCCACCCCCAGGCTTTGGGGCTTCTCAATCGAGGCCCCAGACACTATGGAGCAGGAACAAGCTGTCCCTGCTGTGCCCTTTCCCAATTCCTGGCCCACAGAATCCATGAGCATAACGAAATGGTGGTTGTGTGTTATGCCACCAACTTTGGGCTGCTTTGCTACATAGTAGTATTCAATAAAACCACAGCTCACACACACTTAAAATTCACTGTGTGCTAGCGCTCTTCTACGTGCGTTACATATATTCACGTAGTTAATCTCCTCAATAATCTTATGAGGTAGGACCATTATTACCTCCATTGACAATGCAAACATTCTATCCAGCACTGCATGATCAAGGTGAAGCAGAAGCAAGTGGTGCATTTGTGTTTTTATCTGAGAGGTGGGAAATTGAAATATAGCCTACAGACCACATTTTGGCATTTCGATCCTTTGCAAAATGAACACTTTTTAGTATTTTTGTGTATTCGTGCAATACACAAATATACCCTCATTGTACAAAGCATCAGACAACTGCTAGGCACCATTTCAGATCCTCTTGGCCCCAACAGTGTCTCACTACAATTGCTGCTGCTGCTGCCACCAATTCTTTGTGGGTTTGGACTCCCTTCCACCAATGCAACCCACAGAGCCTCCCTGAAGCCCATGCCTCTTACCTGCTGTGCTGTCTTCCCATTGACTCCACTGCAGAAGTACACTCAGCACCCTCACTCATGCAACCCAGAAGGGCCAGAAAAGTTAACACACCAGAGGCCAGTGGGGAAGGGTCGATATGTTCTTCCCCCTTTTCTCCACTACTCCTGACAATCCTGGGGCTCAGCTCTTTCGACAGCTTCTTGCCGAGGGGTCCCAGGGGGTTAAACAAACAGTCACACTTGTAAATAGTCAATTCAGTAACATCTCTGTACAGTCCCCCCTCTTCCCTGCCTCACAACCATCACCCTTCACCCCTGCTCCCTGGGCTTGTGCTTCCAAATAGCAGATAAGCCTGAGCTCTGGGGAACCCAGAAGACATCACTTAGTGTCCAAGCAGGACTCAGGTGACCTGAGCAATATGGGAAATCTTCCCTCATAAACCATCCCAGCTCTTCCCCCCACACCCCACTCCCTCCCCAGAGGAAACCACTATCAATAGTTTTGTATATGTATAGCTGATTCACTTTGTTATAAAGCAGAAACTAACACACCATTGTAAAGCAATTATACTCCAATAAAGATGTAAACAAAATTTAAAAATAAGAAAATAAAGTGACTGTTGGTGTGCTGGAAAAAAAAAAATAGTTTTGTGTACATCCTTCCGGTCTCCTCTCTATACATATACATATACATCTACATACACATACATGTATACATATGTATATATAAATAATGTTTTCATATACATAAATATATATATCTTTTTAAATTTACATATATAAAATCTATTATTCGCCCGATTCTGAGTGTTTGGGGGTTTGGGGGGTTTTAAATTGAAGTATAGTTGATTTACAATGTTGTGTTAGCTTCAGGTGTACAGCAAAGTGATTCAGATATATATATATACACACACACACACATATATATACACATATATATATTCTTTTCCAGATTCTTTTCCCTTATAGGTTATTACAAAATATTGAGTATAGTTCCCTGTGCTATACAGTAGGTCCTTGTTGGTTATCTATACATAGTTGTATGTATATGTTAATCCCAAACTCCTAATTTATCCCTCCTCGCCTTTCCCCTTTGGTAACCATAAGTTTGTTTTCTGTGTCTGTTTCTGTTTTGTATCATTTTTTTTAGATTCCACATATAAGTGATATCATATGATATTTGTCTTTGTCTGGCTTACCTGACTTAGTGTGATAATCTCTAGGTCCATCCATGTTGCTGCAAATGACATTATTTCATTCTTTTTTATGGCTGAGTAGTGTTCCATTGTATATACACACCACATCTTCTTTATCCATTCATCTATCGATGGACATTTAGGCTGATTCCGTGTCTTGGCTATATTGTAAATAGTGCTGCTATGAACATTGGGGCATATGTATCTTTTTGAATTAGTTTTCTCCAGATATACGCCCAGGGGTAGGGTTGCTGGATCATATGGTAGCTCTATGTTTAGTTTCTTAAGGAACCTCCATACTGTTCTCCATAGTGGCTGCACCAATTTACATTCCCACCAACAGTGTAGGAGGGTTTCCTTCTCCCCACACCCTCTCCACCATTTATTGTTTGTAGACTTTTTAATGATGGCCATTCTGACCGGGGTGAGGTGATACCTCATTGTAGTTTTGATTTGCATTTCTCTAATAATTAGCAATGTTGAGCATCTTTTCATGTGCCTTGTTGACCATTCTGTATGTCTTCTTTGAAGAAATGTCTATTTAGATCTTCTGCCCATTTTTTGATTAGGTTGTTTTTTTGATTTTTGTATTGAGCTGTATGAGCTGTTGAGTGTTTTATTTTGTTTTTACTTATCAATATATCTTAGATATCTTCCCATGACATTCATTTTTGTCAAAGAATGATTCGTACATATAGCTATCGATTCTGCACGTACTTTGTTGTTTCCTATGCAAAGGGTTTACTCCTGGGTGAGGGCGTCAGTTAGCAAAATGAGTGAAGGAACAAGGGCAAAAACAGAATTTATAAGAGATTGGAAGACCACAAAACTTACAATGGATCTTATTTGCACATTTTGGTAGGAAAATTTTTTAGCTGGCAAAGGCGCATCCTGCCCAGAGTGATTCTGTAGTTGAACAGACCAACCGGACACATGAATGCAATTTTAGTGGTTTCACAGATTATCTAGAAAACCCTGGAGTGAGATGGTGGAGATTCATGGTAGCTGACTCCAGAGAACGTCACCCAGGATGTCATATATCACCTCCACCTGCTCCGCCAGGTCTGTGACATTCACCAGGGCAGAATTCGTCCAACGTTAAGCAACTCAGAAGTGCTTGGTCAAAATGCCCTCATCCTACCCTCCCTCTGTGGGGACCCCCATCCCCCATGGAGCTGGCAGAGACCCCAAGAGAAGGGTGAGCTCAAAAAGACTGGCCACACCCCTGCTCAGGAAGCCTACGCTGTTGTTGTTGAATCCCTGGCTCCCTCCCTACACATGGCTTCACAGGCAGAAGCAGCAAAGCATCCTTGTAAAATCCTGGCTTGCAGAGGCTTATAAAAACAGCACTGTCTGGGAAACCTCCCAGGTAGATGGGGGGAGACCTTTGGGTTCTCCCCTCCTCAGCTTCCTTAGAATTTCAACCTCTCAGCCTCCACCGGAATATGGAGCCCCCAAGCATGGCTTTTCCTGCACGCTTGTGGAACACAGGGAATTTCCCACCGTGTACACGGATCTCTCTCTCTCTCTCTCTCTCTCTCTCTCTCTCTCTCACACACACACACACACACACACACACACACACACACACACACACACCCTGGCATCATACGTTCTGAGGAGTGATGTGGAGGGACCAGGATAAAGGACAAGCCTGACCCCATCCCCATCCTCCTAGGATGTAAGTATAATTTCCTGTCACAGGGCAGGGCTTCTAGAACTCTAACCTGTACATGAATCCCAGGGAGATCTTGTTAAGGGCTGGTTGTGACTTAGTGGGCCTGGGTGGGACCAGCAAGGCTACATGTCTAACAAGCCCCCAGGTGTTGCTAATGCTGGTCCGGGGACCACATCTTTTTTTTTTTTTTTTTTTTTTTGAGTTTAACTATGTCCACACTGATTTTCTGCCTGCTGGATCTGTCTATTTGTGAGAGAGGGGTGTTGAAGCCGCCAACTATGATAGGGGATTCATCTATTTCTCCTCACAGTTCTATCAGTTTTTGCCTCATAGCGTTTGAGCTCTGTTGTGAGGTACGTAGATGTTAAGAATTGTTATGTGTTCTTGCAGAATTGACTCCTATCTTGTTATGTGATGCAGAGACTGCATCTTGAGCAGCAAGGTCACAGACCATGTGCAGGGCATCTCTGGAACTGGAGTGCACGGCCTAGGAGGTTGTGGCCAGCAGCCCCAGAAGGTATATAGGTCTGACCTCCAACCTTGTCGGCACCAGCTTTGAGTGCCCTGTCACCCTTCCCCTCCTCTTTCTATGGTCCCATGCCCAGCAGTCAGAACCCTTCCACCCAAGCTCTCCAAAGCACTCAGCCCAGGGCTTTCCTTCTGTTTTATCACACCGGAGGCTGAGTCCTTGCCTCAGAAGAGCCATCACAAACTAACCATGTGACTTGGACAAGTCACTAAACTGATTGGAGGGATGTCCTCCCCTTTCAAATGGGTAGTGATACACTTGTATATTTATCCATCCATTCGACAGGTATTTACAGACATTCACATGGGCCAGGCCCTCCCCTGACAGATCTCCCAGACTTTGTGAAGCTCAGAGAAGATGTGTATGAAACTACATAAAAGCAAAAAGTACTTTTAGGGCTTCCCTGGTGGCGCAGTGGTTGAGAGTTCGCCTGCCGATGCAGGGGACACGGGTTCGTGCCCCGGTCCAGGAGGATCCCACATGCTGCAGAGCGGCTGGGCCCATGAGCCATGGCCGCTGAGCCTGCGCGTCCAGGGCCTGTGCTCCGCAACGGGAGAGGCCACAACAGGGAGAGGCCCGCGTACCGCAAAAAAAAAAAAAAAAAAAAAAAGTACTTTTACCCAAAGCTTTGTCACAAATGTTTATAGCAGCTTTATTCTTAAAAGCCAAACACTGGAAACAATCCTAATGTCCAAAACTAAGTGAATGGATAATCAAATAATGGTATATCCACACAATGGAATACTACTCAGCAAAAAAGATACAAATCATTAATGATATACACAAGGACATAGATGAATCTTAAACACATTATTCTGAGCAAAAAAAAGTCAGACACAAAAGAATACAAACTGTGATTCTGTATTTCTAAAACTCTAGGAAAGACAAAGCTAACACATAATGACAGAAAGCAGGTCAGGGCTTGTCTGGAGTTGGAGGGGTGGGAGGTTGATTTGGGGTGGGGTATGTGGAACTTTTGGGAGTGATGGTGTTTACATGGGGTAAATAATTTTTCAAAATTGAAATGTGTGCTTTAAACATGTGCATTTTATTATTTGTAAATTGTACTAAAAATAAAGCTACTTTATAATCTATAAAAAAAAATAGGAAGGACTGCATAAATATTAATTATTTTTTATTATTATTACATTTTAAAGTTGCTAGCCAAGCAATGGTAATTTGTTATCTCACTCAACACATTTTTTATTTTTTTAATTTTATTGAAGTATAGTTGATTTACAATGCTGTGTTAATTTCTTCTGTACAGCAAAGTGATTCAGCTATACATATATATGTATATTATTTTTCAGATTCTTTTCCATTATGGTTTATCACAGGATATTGAATATACTCCCCTGTGCTGTACAGTAGGACCTTGTTGTTTATCCATTCTATATATAATAGTTTACATCTGCTAATCCCAAACTCCAAATCCATTCCTCCCCCCACCCCACCCCCCCTTGGCAACCACAGTCTGTTCTCTATATCTGTGAGTCTGTTTCTGTTTCATAGATAGGTTCATTTGTGTCATATTTTGATTCCACGTATAAGTGATATCATATGGTATTTGTCTTTCTCTTTCTGACTTACTTCACTTAGTATGATAATGTCTAGGTCCATCCATGTTGCTGCAAATGGCAGTATTTCATGCTTTTTTACGGCTGAGTAATATTCTGCTGTGTATATAACACATCTTCTTTATCTGTTCATCTGTCGATGGGCATTTAGGTTGCTTCTATGTCCTGGCTATTGTAAATAGTGCAGCTATAAACACTGGGGTGCATGTATGTTTTCAAATCAGAGTTTTGTGGGGATATATGCCCAGGAGCAACACATTTTTTAAATTCCATGGGCCAGGCACTGGGAGTTTTAGGAAATGGGCAAAACAGTTTACCTAGTAGAACGAGAAAGACCCACGCCCAGGGCTTCCCTGGTGGCGCAGTGATTGAGAGTCCACCTGCTGATGCAGGGGACACGGGTTCGTGCCCCGGTCCGGGAAGATCCCACATGCCACAGAGCGGCTGGGCCCGTGAGCCGTGGCCGCTGGGCCTGCGCGTCCGGAGCCTGTGCTCCGCAACGGGAGAGGCCACAGCGGTGAGAGGCCCACGTACCGCAAAAAAAAACCAAAATCAGCCCAGGGTAGTCTCACGTCATGTCCCAGAGGAAGGGATGCTTGAGTCAAGTCCCAAAAGTGGAATAAAAGCAAATAGGAGAGGAAGAGAGGATGACTCAGGCTCAGCTAGAGGCCAGAGCATTGAGCCCTGGGCATGGGGAGGACTGTGAGTCCTTGGGTCTGGCTGTGGGGAGGTGGTGGCCATGAGACCTGAGAGCCATGCTTCCCGCACTTGGGCTGAATCAGGATCACCCGGAGGAGGGGGCCTGCTCATACGCAGATTGCTGGGCCCACCCCCAGGGTTTCTGATTCTGTGGGTCTGGGTAGGGGCCTGGAATGTGCATTTCTGACAGATTCCCAAGTGATGCTGATTCTTCTGGCCCAGAGGCCACACTTGGCGAAGCACCTTTCTAGATTTGAAAGGAGGCATAGGAAACTCAAGTCTGTTCTCAGCCAAGACCCTTGACCGTGGCCCATGACCTTGAAATTCCTGCACTCAGGGACTCAGCACATTGTGATGATGGTGCCGAGACGGGGTGAGCTGATTTCCTTCCCTGCCATCCTGCCTCTGCCGTGCGGGTCTGTGTCCTTGAAGTGTCTTTCCTTCCTAATCGCTTCTTCTAAGACCCTTCAGGGTACTTTGCTTTTGACCCTGCGATGAGTCTGACCAAGCTTCACCATCTCGCACGTTTGTAAGGAGACTGAGCTTTGATGAGTCACCTGCGTGCAGGTAAGTAACCCCGAGGTGCTCCCATACCCCCTCCAGACCCCATCCCTGATGCCTCATGCCCCCACTTCTTACAGAAACTGTCAACCCCAGTGACCCCCTTCCCTTCCCATGTAATGGGAAAATGAAATAACTTCCCTACCCACAAACACCGCCTATGACTTCCCACGTGTGAAAAGCATAGCCAACTGTTTGTCTTTGGTTTCTCGGTAATATTGGCTCCCTTACTCTGATAAGGGACCAATTTTTCATGTCATTGACAGATTGGGGACATTAAAATTAGAAACTGATGGAATTCCCTGGCAGTCCAGGGGTTAGGACTCTGCACTTTCACTGCCGTAGACCAGGGTTCAATCCCTGTTTGGGGAGCTAAGATCCCACATGCCACACCTCGTGGACAAAAATAAAAAAAAAAAAAATTTAGAGGGAGAAGGTTCTAGTGAACGAGAATACAGATAAGTTTTGTTTTCTAACAGATATAATAACTTTGGTCCATTTGAAAAATATTAGGTCCAACTATATAAAACTGCCATGTTGGAAGGCCAAAACACTCAGTTATTTGCAATTTCATATGGTTCAACATAACTATGTATTCTAGTTATATTAAATATATAAAATTCTATATACATCTTAATTTTTTATAAATATTAAATATATATCCAAGGTTATGCCCTAATTTCACATCCTAACTATATATTTTAACAGATATTACATATTAATTATACATCAAATTTTAAAGGTATTTTAGCTGTGTATTCTATTATATAATCCTTCTATATGTACAAATCATATATATTTTAATCACATATATGTTACTTAAATATATGTATATATAAATCTAATTATGTATCTTCTAATTTTAAACTCCAGTATTGTATATGCATGTGTGTGTATGTGTAGATAAAGACATATACAGCAGGATATATGTAAGATTATGATATATTTATATCATTGAGGTTACGTGCGCAGTCACAGCAGATGGAATTCAGTCTGGCCAGTAAGGAAGATCAGGACTGATGTTCACTTTGTTTGCATGGCAGGCGCTTGTGGATTTCTGAGAGCACAGCACCACTGTGTGTCTCCTTGCAGAGCTACATGTGAGTATCAGCGTGTTGCCCTGGGGAGGACTTGGGGTCCCTTGTTTATTCACTTAATAAACATTTATTGACCACCTGCCATGAACCTCGCAGTGGGATAGACTCAAAGCAGGAGTTTTCCAGTCTGAAGCCTCCCAGGGACTCTCAGGGCACATTAGCTCCACCCACCCTCAGGCAAAGGATGTCAGTGAGAAGCATGCTGGTTGGAGGACGGGAGTTAGAGAGTGCACGTCCTACAGAGCTGGGGCAGCGCAGCTCAGCCCTAGACAGTTGCTCCAAGAAGGGAATATGGGCCTAGAATGTTTTTTCCAAGAAAAACCAGAAATTCAAGTGTTGGTTTGAAAAATCCCTGGTTTTTAGATAACAACTAATTCTAATTATTTCTAAATGCCATGAGCCGATATCAGGCATCTGTGGACTACATTAAGCTCACACCCTGCCGGGTTTGAACCCTTGGGTTGTGTTTTCTTTAACCCTTCCCATCATTCTAGGGTGTCTCACCAATGAGAGGAGGCAAATGCTGATCCCTGAGATGCAGTGGTAAGCAAGAACAGACACAGCCCTCCTCTCATGAGGCTACAAAAATGGCAGTTTTCCCAAACTCCTGATTTATCCCTTGGGATTGACATATACACATTACTTTGTATAAAATAGATAACCAACAAGGACCTACTATATAGCACAAGGAGTTATACTCAATATCTTGTAATAATCTATAAGGGAAAAGAATCTGAAAAAGAATATATATAGGGGCTTCCCTGGTGGTGCAGTGGTTGAGAGTCCGCCTGTCGATGCAGGGGACACGGGTTCGTGCCCCGGTCCAGGAAGATCCCACATGCTGCAGAGCGGCTGGGCCCATGAGCCATGGCCGCTGAGCCTGAGCGTCCAGGGCCTGTGCTCCGCAACGGGAGAGGCCACAACAGGGAGAGGCCCGCGTACCGCAAAAAAAAATAAAAATAAAATAAAAATAAATGAATTATGCCATTACACAAATGAATATCATATGGTAGTTTTAAGGAATAAACCATTGATACTGTACATTCAAAAATATAGATAAATCTCAAAGATATAATGATGAGTTAAAAAAAAACAGACTAAAAGAGCACATAACTACATGACTCCATACAGAAATTAAAGAACAGGTAAAACTAATCTACAATGAACCAAGTTAGAATAGTTGTCGTTTCTGGATGAAGGGAGATACTGCCTAAGAGGTGACACAATGGAGTCTTCTAGGATGTTGAAGATGTTTTCTATTTTAATTTGGGTGCAGTTAAATGGGTGCACACAAATATAAAACTTTATTGAGTTATATACAAAAGACCAGTGCACTTTTCTAAATGATTATTATAACTAAATTTTTTAAAGATTAAGCAAATTAGAATCCTTAGGGCATATGTAGTTTGGGGGTGGATATACTAGCAAATGAGTGGCTATTATTAAATTTTATATGAAATTGTTCAGACTACTGACCCTTATAGAAATCCCTGGAAATTGAGGGAGGGGATCTTGGAAAGTGATACATATATATTTATAGTATATCACTTTCCAAGGGGTTATGAATATTCATTGTATATCACTTTCCAAGGTGTATGTGTGTGTGCATGTTTCATGTTAAAAAAAACAAAAACAAAACAAAACAGAAAAAAAACCATAATTTGGCAAACACAGAGATGTTCTGCTCAGAACGACAAGAAAGAACTCAGTGCCCAGCTGAGAAGTGTGGTTAGCCCCTAGCCTCCAGGTGTTAACCCCGTCACATCTGCTTCAGCTCTCAGTGGAGGGCATGCTCTTCTTGGAAAAGCCCCCAACCAATAACTAAGCAAGGCAGCAATACAAGGCCTGGCCACCTGTGCCCAAAGTGGCACACATCTCCAGAGCAGTATTTGCTCGGTGTCTCCATTAGATTGGAAGAGACTTTGTCAGGTCTACATGGCAGGCTGATGGCTCCCCTTCCCAATCTTTCTTCCTCCCGTTCTCTTTCACAAACGTTCCAAGTAAGACTTCTTTTTGTCCATTTCAACTGATTTCATCTGATTCCCTGAGAACCCAAAATGTGACATATGAACAGAATATCACCAAGACGTTGCCTGAAAAGCAAATGTTACAGTCTGAAATGCACTAATGGAATGTCTTAGGATAATGCTGCTAACAGAAATATAATATTAGCCATGTCGATGGAAACAATCAATAAGCAATCTATAATAGGAATAGAAAAGAGTTTTCTTTGAGCCCAATGAGGACTACAGCCTGGAATACAACCTCTCAAATAACTCTGAGGAGCTGCTCCAGAGAAGCACAGTTTTCAGCACAGTTTCATATCTTGTCAGAAAAAGAACGTCAAACAAGTCAGGAGTACATTCCTTCAACGTTGAAAAACAAAACGGACCAGCACATACGAAGCAAGTCAGCATGTCCTTGGCACCTAGGAAGGGAGTCTTATCATCAAAGGAGGACCAGCATTGGAGTCCCAGGAAGGGAGGCATTTAATCTTTATTTTTAACATAGACATTCTTTACTTCTGGTCAATGCACACTTCTCTTTAAAAATTAAAGAAGATGTATAATGTATGTTTGATAGGCCACACACAGGCTGTTCTAGTTAGCATAAAATGCTAGTTAAATCATGTATAAGCCAGAACGACTTCCCCAGACCTCAATGTGTGAAAATTTCTTTCATCAGCCACATGTGTAATTTTAAATTTTCTAGTAGAAATATCGTTCCATAGAACAAATATTTAGAAAGGAAACCAAACAGGTGAAACTGATTTTTTAAATGTATTTTATTGAATCCAATATATTTTAAATATCATTTCAACATGTAATCAACATAAAAGATAATGAGATGTTTTACACTCTCTTTTGTACTAAGTCTTTGAGGTCTGGTATAAGTTTTATACTGCAGCACATCTCAGTTTGGACCAGGCATATTTCAAGTGTTCCAAAGAGGAGAGGTCTGCCAAAAATAGAGAAATTGAGGAGCATTGGTGGCAAAGGAAAAGAGTGGGAATGGCATTTGTATTTATTGCATGAATTAATACAACTGTTTCCTTCCAAGGTTCTGACTAGGTAGCTTCACCCCACCAGCCCTTCTCTTTTTCACTTCTGTGAGGCAGAACACCTCTCCTTTTCATCATTATCAGATCTCAAACCTTAGTTTGTTTCCCTCAGACTCGAAGATTTGGGCACTCGACACATTGTCGTCACCAGGCAGAGTCACCGATGACATTACTACCTCCGTGGATACCCCAGCCAGTGTTCTCTGAGGGCAGCCTAATGTTGCTCGGTGGGAGGATGTAGTCATGGGCCTCTTTGGGGATCTTAAAAATTATGGACTATTTTTTAGGGAAAATGTTTATCAACAGAATTTGCATCTAATTTCATGGTATTCACGATACTCCTGAAGCGGTATATGGACCCCAGGTTAAGAGGGTCTGTGCTTTAGTTTATTATTTCTTCCATAGAACAAAGTCCAAGTTCCTTTACATACCATGTGAGGCCTTCTGTGATCCAATACCTGCCACTGGCCTCGTCTGCTGCTTCTCATTTGCACTGCTCACAAGGGCTCTGTTCATTCTGAAATTACCTTAGCTCGTTCTGCTGTTTAACTCGTCTGCACATTTGTACATCCTGTTCTCTCTACTTAGAACCCTTCCTTGCTCCCCAGGTGAACTCCTCTGCAGCTCAAATGTCAATTTGGGAAAACGTTCCCTGACTCACCCTCTTCCCATCATTAAGTCAATAATTTCTGCTGTGCATTTGCTCGCATGTGATACTTCTAGCCTCGCATTTGGTATTTTGTGATACAACTGTTTGCTTAAATGTCTGTCTTCTTCCACAAAACTGTGAAACTACACCTTCAGGGTAGAGACTCTGTTTTCCACATTTTACCCCTATCACCTTGCATAGTATCTGGAATATAATTAATGCTCAACTGATGTTGATAAAATACTGTTTACAGAAATGGTTTTCTAACCTTTAGAAATAGCTTAAACAGTGAGATGGTGGCAGATACATATGAATTTTATATATTACTTCTTATACTAAGGATATTTGTTTGGGCCTTGAAGTAAACTTGATTTCTCAGAAAGTTTAAATGTGAGAAGAGAAAAACATTTTTCTCTGCCTATACTTTCCCCTTCATTTTACAGGAGAAACATTGAGTGAATTCTGGACAGTTCTTTTAAAAAAATTAAGTCAACAAATGTTAAAGGAACACTACCTCCAATGAAAGCACTTTTTCCTCTACTATCTAGTTCCTTCCTGAAAAGCTTTGTAAAAGTCCACAGCCATGTGACACGCCAGGACACAGGGAGACGGGAGAAAAAAATGGAAATGCTCAGTATGTCAGGAACTAGCTGATGACTCACTGACATGAAGAATTTTGTTAACATATCAAAGGCAGGTAATTTTGTCTTCATTAGGTTTGTCCTACTTTGACGTTAGTCATAGTGTACCTTGTTGATATTATGTAATTTGAAATTATATTATCCTATAGTTAAAATCTGAAATAAACTGATAAAATTTGTTACTTTTTAAAATTTTATTTTATTGAAGTATAGTTGATTTACAATGTTGTGTTAATTTCTGCTACACAGCAGTGATTCAGTTTCATTCATATATATATATATATATATATATATATATATATATATATATATACACACACACACAAACACATACACACATGTATTCTTTTTCATATTCTTTTCCATTATGGTTTATCACAGGATAATGAATACAGGTGCCTGTGCTATACAGTAGAACCTTGTTTTTTATCCATTCTATATATAATAGTTTGCATTTGCTAATCCCAAACTCCCAGTCCATCCCTCTGCCACACGCCCTACCCCTTGGCAACCACAAGTCTGTTCTCTTTGTCTGTGAGTCTGTTTCTGTTTCGTAGATAAGTTCATTTGTGTCGTATTTTAGATTCTACATATAAATGATATCATATGATATTTCTCTTTCTCTGACTTACTTCACTCAGTATGATAATCTCTAGGTCCGTCCATGTTGCTGCAAATGGCATTATTTCATTCTTTTTAATGGCTGAGTAATATTCCATTGTATATATGTACCACATCTTCTTTATCCATTCCTCTGTCGATGGACATTTAGGTTGCTTCCACATCTTGGCTATTGTAAGTAGTGTTGCTATTGAAACTGCTAGGTAGCGTTTCAGGGGGCCTCTGAGGAGTTCCAGTCCTTTGTCTCAGTGCAGAAAGAATTCAGCAAGAGGCAAAGTGATAGACAAGAAATGAATTATTAGAACAGGATGCTTGTGGTATGTACAAGCAGGCGGGCAAGAGGGTGCCATGCCCTGAGAACTTAGTGAGCTACAGTTTTATAATCAAAGGGAAAGAGGGGAGGGGGGAAAGACCACCTTCTTCCTCAGTCTTGAGTAGATGTCACGCTTCCATCATGAGCTTCTCCTCCACATCAGGTGGAGGAGTATTCTTGTCCTTACATGGTCAAGCCCAGTCTGTCATGGCACAATGGAAATGAGCAAAAAGGCGGTAACATATGCTAAAAATGGTAAATCATCTCAGGGTTTAGTATAACATCACCCTTTCCTTACACTTTTGTCATTAGTGCACACAGAGGAGTGTGTCCTAGGAATCATTAACTTACTGACCTCACTGGGAGGGATGTGGGTCTCATGCCACTATTGTTTTATTGTTTTGGGGACATGTCTCATGCTTCTGTTGCATGGTTTTGTTGCTAAGCAAGCCTGCTTGGTTTTGTGGTTAAGCAAACCTGCTTTCTTGTGTGATCATTAACTTATAGGGGACTCCCATACTTTTTTCTTTACTTACAATCCCCTAGTGGGATTAACTATTAAATCACCTATTTTGTCCCTTTACTCTGTCCCTATCACTATGAACATAGGGGTGCATGTATCTTTTTAAATTATAGTTCTGTCCAGATATATGCCCAGGAGTGGGATTGCTGGATCATATGGCAACTCTATTTTTAGTTTTTGAGGAACCTCCATACTGTTCTCCATAGTGGCTGCACCAATTTACATTCCCACCAACAGTGTAGGAGGGTTCCCTTTTCTCCACACCCTCTTCAGCATTTGTTATAAAATTTGTTACTTCTAATACTCTGTAGTATGCATTCCTTCTAGACATGATACATGTTTCTGGCAAACCTGGTATTCTGTAAAATTAAGCACTGAAGGCTTATGGGGAAACACAGGCCTGTGAGTAGGTCACTCAGAACATAAACAACTTTGTCACCAAAGCCCTAACAAAAGAGATCATTGTTACCTTGAAATAATCATCTTGGCAGGTTTCCCTGGATGTCTAGAGACTGCCTCAGAGGATACTTGTAAATGCACGAAAACACCATGTGGGAATCCTGGATGGCATTCTGAGACAAGCAGGTGGAATCTCCATTCTCTCTGAGACAGTGGCTTCTCTTACTTAGGGCCAGCACAGGAAGAGGTACAACCCACCAAGTAGTGTGTAAATCCTGCAGGTGTTCATTGTCAATTTGTTTAAAATGGAGCTGAAGAGGCTCCTGGCTGGGTGGTAGCCATCTGAGAGCTTTGCCTTTTGTTTCCTGCGGATGTTTTAAGTTCTGCTCATATTACCTGGTCCCCCGTGCCTAGGAAGAATTGTGTATAAACCAACACAACTATGACCTATTGGATAATAGGAATATCTGCTAGCAAAACATAATTTCTTTGGAAAAGGGGGGAAACAATCATATTTTCAGTTTCTACTTAATAAACCAGGTTGAGATCATCAGAAAAGTATAAACTTCCTTAATTTGATATCATTACACAGTTCACCTGTGGACGAGGAAGGTCGGCTGCCATATCAGTAAACAAAGGATGTTGCGGCCATCAAGCCGTCAAGCCATCAGCCACTGCAGCCACCCCTGACTGTGCACCCTGAGAGGATTCAGGATGGAGAAAAGCAGGATACTGGTCCCAGGCAGCTGAAGTGCATATCAAAGGAATGATTTCAATGAGCCCAGACTCTTGCATCTTCCCATACATAGAAAAGCACTAAACTAATAACCTTGAGATGTCTGTTTTTTCTTTAATTAACAGTAATCTTTTGATGTTCCAACTACCTGTGTGTTGTTGCAAAAACACCTATGCATCCTAACCCCTTCCTTACCTCTGCGGAGCAGTTCCTCAGAGCTATCTGAGAGGCTGTTTCCCAGGCTTAAGTCCTCAAAAAGTCTGTCCAATAAAACATAATTCTCGACTTTTAGGTTATGCTTTTTTTTTTTCAGTCTACACACCTCTGGGAATTTGTAGAGTGGAAGCACTTTTAAATGGCTACCCAGAGAGGGATTGTGGATACTATTTTAGACATCAGCCAGATGGATGCTGTAACTACAGAAACAATGAGAATCCTGTCTTCTAGTCCCAAGAAACTTTACCTACTTTACTGGAAACAATGTATTCTTTCTTGGTTCCAGATCCTACAATCAGTTGGCAGAGTTAATTACATTGTATAATAAAAAACATATTTTAATTATGAGATAGAAGTTATTAGGAGGTAGAAACCATACAAGTAATTTGAATAGGGAAATTAAATGTGAAGAAACGCTAGCTCTTAAAAGGAGGTAAACTACTAAAAGGGATTATTTTTAAGGGTTCTCAGTCCAATGGAAGTAGTGCTACCCAAAAACTGGGTTCGCCTCTTGGTGGGTGTTGAGCCAATAGACTCAACCAAGCCAAAGATCGGGAGAAGGAAGGATTTATCATTACTTACAGCAAGTAAGGAGAACACCAGAGACCTTTTCCCAAGCAGTGTCTCCATGAACAGCAAAACTGGGGAAGTTTTAAGCTCAGGGTACATGCATATTCATGAGGGGGCTTGAGCAGAGGAGAATTCAGCATAGAATTGGGGCAAAGGTCGACAGAGTCCAAGCTTTAGTGGGTTGAAGTCAGGAGGGTCAACGTCATCATACCATCCTCCTCCTGGGTAGGGGCCTGTGTTCCATCAGGACTCAAAGATATATTATTATGGATATCCCTTGAGAAGGAACTAGGACTCTGTTTTATCATTACACTATTGTTTGACTGCTTTTTTTCTTTGTTCCCTTAAGATCATTAATTACTGAGACCTGTTCAAGGGCAAGCACTGAGGCCAGGCTTAGGACCCAAAATAGCTTAGGCCGAAAGTGTGTTCTCTTATGTCAAGAAAGCCATGCTGGTTCTCTTTCTCTGGGGACCCTCTGATCTATCTACTTACAGTAGCAATTGCAGAAAGCGGCTACTGCTTGTAGGGCTGAGAGAACTTGAACGAGGAGGAACTGAGAAATTTAGGCAAGGGCCACATGCCCTGGAAGGCTGAGCTGCAGGTCTCTTTGCAGAGGGTGTGGTTGCACGGGGATGTGCATCCTATCAGAGCAACTTGCTGGAGGGCCTGGGTGGAAACTGGTCCCTATGAGTAACCTGTCTTCAACCATCATGGCATCCGCTTGATCTCACCATCTACATCAGGTTCAGGTGTAGATGAGACTCATTGGGTGCAATTCACTGTGTGCTGCTCCTTTAATAAGAGTCCTTTGTATTGGAGAGCTGTTGATTAAAGAGACTAGTAATCGGCTTCCTTCTCCCACCCCCATCACATCCAACAGACAACAACAAGACAACTGTAGGATGGTCACTACAGAAAATCCCATTCAAAAGCAGGTGGGGAAGCAGGGCACACAGCTATAGTCCACACTTATTCTGAAATCCAGCTGTGTCTGTGTAAGCAGCATTTTGCCAGAAACCAACCTCAGCAGGAAGCCCTTTTCCTTGTCACTTTAGCAAAGCTATATTGTCACTAACTTTTAAACGAGGCACCCCCATGCTCTACTCATCTATGGCCCAAGCACACCTTTCAAATCTTTTCATCACACAATACCTTGCTAACTTGTTGGTTTTTTCCACAGATCAAAGAAGTAGAAATGAAGAATAAGTAATTAACAGATGACCAGATCTCTTTCCTACCTTCCCCTTCAGTAATCTCACAAACCGTGTGACCAAACTGTGTGAACAAGATAACACCTAGAGGAAGAACCCGAGGAGTTGACAAGCCTGCACGCAGTAGGGGATGGCAATGACTCTGACCCCTTATCTCAATGGTTAACTGAGATTGATCTCGGGTGGCCTGCAGTGGCTTGAAGCAGGATCTCAGTTCCACAACCAGGGATTGAACCCAGGCTGCGACCATGAAAGTGCCAAATCCTAGCCACTAGACCACAAGGGACTAGTAGCTAGGAGTAGGGCCCTGGCTCTTTGTCTGCTTTGAAGAAAGAATTCAGCAAAAAGATGGAAAGCAGCGAAACAAGTAACGTGTTTCTTACTTACAGGAGTAAGTAACGTGTTTCTACTTACAGGAGAGTAAGTAACGTGTTTCTACTTACAGGAGAAAAAATGTATGTGTGGATAGACACACAGGTGGGCTCAGAAAAAGAGCCACGTGCTTTTGGGGTGGATTAAATCACTTATATCAGGGCAGTTCTTCTGGGTTTCCTCTGGTCAATCATCTTGCTTTGTCTGGCTTTGAGTCCATATTTGGTCTGGCTCAGGGTCCTCCCCTGTGTGCGCAGACGTCTTGTAGCCAAGATGGATTCCAGCGTGAGGGTCTCTCGGAAGTTAGAATGTATTATGGCCTGGCGCCCCCTCCCTTCTCTGACCCATGAGGAACCTTTCTGTGCATGTGTAGGGTGGGAGGTCTCCTTGACCTCAAGAATGAGAAATATGTGCTCTCTTTATCTTGTATCAAAGCAGGACTCAGATCCTCCTTGATCCTGTCATTATCTTTATCTTGAAGTATCTGTCCACAGGAGACAGATTCCAGCTGCTCAGCCTGGGCCCCATCTATCTCCTGCCTCAAGATTACTTCCCTTTTTCCCTTTAAAACTTTCATGTTCGAACAAACTCTTCAGAGGTGGTTTTTGGGGACACTGAGTCCACCATCTCCCCAGATTGCTGGCATTCTGATTAAAAGCATTTTTCCTTTCTACCAACATCTGTCACTCTCTTGAGTACTGATTTTTGAGTGGTGAACAGCCAGACCTGATTCAGTAACATCTGGGCTTCCAATTCCTTATCAGGACTCTCAGGGGGTTGTGTCCTGTGAATTCCAAATTCTGAAGCACATCTGGCTCCGAGGATGTGATAAAGGACGGTAGACCTGCACTCATAGACTATAAGAAAAGGACCTGATAAACACTCACGTTGCCTGTTAACAATGGAGCTCTTCAGATGATGCTGTTGTTGCTTCTGTTTCCCCATAGGGATCAGTCTCCAGGAAATGGGACTCCAAGCAGCTCAGAGGCAAGACTGTTCCAGGACCAAATGATCTGTCCCTGAACTGACAGATCATTTCCTGAAATAGCCAGAAGAATAATGAGTACAGTCAAGTGGAGCAGGACAGAGCTTGGTCAAATATCTCATATTCGCCAGGCGCTGTGCTAAAGGCTTTATCTCATTCAATCTTCCAGAAACTTAGCGAGGTAGGTATTAACATCTCCCATCCATGTCAGCTCATTTGTCCCCATTTAGATGAGGAAATTGAGGCTTAGAGATGTTAAGCAGTGTGCTCAGGTTTGCAAACTAGAAAATCATAACAAAAATTGTGACACAACATTCTCTGTCAATTTTCTCATCTTTGCTATTCTGGTGGAAATTTAAAATTCTGATTTCTCAACTTTGTTCCATGAAAACTGAAAGCGTTGACTGCTGTATTGTTACAATGCCAATTTCCTGTTCAGATATTGTACAATAGATTTGCAAGATGTTACCATTGGGAGAAAATGGGTAAAGGGTACATGGGATTTTTCTGTATTATTTCTTACAACAGCATATTAATTTAAAATTATCTCAAAGTAAAAGTTTGATTAAAAAAAAAACTAAAACTGCCTTACAAAGATGGTTTCTCCAGACTTCTTTTATACCTTTTTGAGAGATGATGCAGTACTTTGGCAATGCAATGAGAAAACTGAAGGGTGATGTAATAGTGAGGATTTATTTCATTATTACTTCATTGATTTATGCATTCCATCCTTCTTCTGTTTTCCTGTTATCTTAGTATTTCTTAAGCATAGATTGGAATTATTAATAATGAAGTAATTTATAGAATGATAAAATAGCAAAATATTATAACACACAGAAAAAGATCCCCAAAGGTTGCTTAGATACTAAAAGGTAGCTGTGATCTCTAAAAAGATCCAATAGACCCATATGATAACTGCTAAATAGAATGATAGATTTGAGATAGATGGATGAATAGATAGATAAATAGGTAGATAGATAGTAGATAGAAAATTTTTTCTTGGTTCCTTGGAACAACTTTAATGAAGAATAAAAGTCATTGAAATATCAATTCCTACAAATAATTAAAATTCCTCCAGAAAGCAACTCAGAAACTAAAATTGGTCCTTATGGTGTACTGAGGGTTAAGACAGAATCCAAACGCTTAGCTTGGCCAACAAGGCCCTGCATGGTCAGCGCCTGCCCCCCGACCTCCCTGGCCTCTTTGTGCACCTTGACCCTCTCACGCTCTCTGCACCAGCCACACCAGCCTTCTCCCCAGTCTTGTTCAGTCTTGTCACAGGGCCACTGTACAAGCAGGTTCCTCCATCTGGAGGGACGTCTTTGCTGACCGCCTAGTTAAGGTCAATTTCTTTTTCATAAGCTTTTACAGGATGGAGTTAACTACCTTTGGAGCACCCCCTCCATCTGTAACTATTCATTCACTACTGGATTTTTTTTATTGAGGTCTGTGTCCCCTGGGAGACCAAAAGCCTGTGAGAGGAGGGCTGTTCCCATTTCCACACATCACTGCATCCACAGCTGTCAGCAGTTACCCACATCCTCCCTGAGATCCCTCTAAAATTATGAAGAGAAATAAAGTACAAGCCAGAGGATCAAAATGGCAAGATGTGGGTCCAAGGTAGCCTGCAGATCTGCACTGTTGGTTCATAGTGTTTAGAAAAACACTGGAATTTGTGTTCATTTAAAAATCAGAGATTTTCGCACTAAAATTTGAATTTCTGGCTTCTCTTGATTAAAAAAAAAAATTCTGGGCCCACATTCCCTCGAACTTTCTAGAGCTGAGCAGTGGCTGCCCCAGTTAGCAGGGCATCTCTCTTCAACTCAGCTGTCTACCACCAGCCTGCTTCCATTGTCCCTATTTCTTACCTCAGGGATGGAGCTATAAACTCCATAGAGCCCCAGGGAAGCTTGGGACTGGGAATCACTGTGCTCTTTAGGGATCATGGCAGGTGTTTTAAATAACCATTCATTGAAAGAATAAATCAGTGACCATAAACATCTGTGTGGTAACCTGCCACTATGCCGTACAGCTGCAGTGTCACATGGAAACACATGGTGACAGTGTGCTCTCAGAAATTCACAGATTTATTGTGGCTGGTAATGCTTTGCAGGAAACGGGATGAACTGTCCTACAAACCCTTTTTGTTTGATTTTCAGTTCTTGATATGCTTGTCTGTTTGTTTGTTTGGTGAGATGGCAATGTAATCCTGTGTCCAAACCAGCACTTTCTCAATTTTTATTGCTAGCCAGACTTCAAATTCAGGACCATATGAGTGTGTGTGTATGTAATTAGGATGCGTATAATATTAGGATTATATAAAATTAGGAGATATGTAAAATTAGCGTTATGAAATTTGTATCTTAAATATATACTAATAAATTTACAGTGTGTATAAATAAAATGAAGATATGTATATATAGTTAGGATATATTTAAAAATTAGAATAGAGAGACAGAATTAGGGTATCTGTATACATGTGTATATATGATATATATATACACATTCTAATTTTGTATATCTTCTAATAGTGTGTGTGTATATATATTTATATATATATATTCTAATTTTAGGTATATATTTGATTAATTGAACATATGTAATTTACATATTATATATACTTAAGCTATATATAATATAACCTACTATATATAATATGTAAATTACATATATGTTCAATTAATATATTATTTATATATAGTTAAGACATGTATAAAATTAAGATACATGTATATAATTGAAATATATATACATAATTTAAGATATATAGTTGGAATATATAGAAGTAAATAGGATATATATACATTTTGGGATATAAAAATAATTAGGAGATATATATGTATATCAGGTTGAACCATAGGAAATTGAAGATTGCAGCAGATGTTCAACTGTTTTTGACCTACAAAAATGGCAATTTCATATAGTCAAACCTAGTATTTCAAATGGGCCAAAATAATCATATCTGTTGGAAAATAAAACTCATTTTGTACAATCTTCCCTCAGAATACTCTGTTGTCTGTTTCTAGTTCCAGTGTCCCCAATCTGTTAATGATTTGAAAAACTGGTCCCTGATCATACTCGTGAGCAACTCTAACAAGAAACCAGGATCCAATGAGGTTTTGCTCTTCCCATGTGGGAGGTCACAGGGTGCTGTTTGTGGGAAAGAATATTATTTCATTTCTCCAATATAGGCAGACCTCATTACAGATAGTGTGTTTTTTACTAATTGAAAGTTTGTGGCAACCCTGAGTCGAGCAAGTCTATTTTTCCAGCAGCATTTGCTCACTTGGTGTCTCTGTGTCACGTTTTGGTAATTCTCACAATATTGCAAATTTTTCATTATTATATTTGTTACAGTGATCTGTGATCTTATTTATTTATTTATTTATTTGTGGCTGTGTTGGGTCTTCGTTTCTGTGCGAGGGCTTTCTCTAGTTGCGGCGAGTGGGGGCCACTCTTCATCGCAGTGCGTGGGCCCCTCACTATCGCGGCCTCTCTTGTTGCAGAGCACAGGCTCCAGACGCGCCGGCTCAGTAGTTGTGGCTCACGGGCCTAGTTGCTCCGCGGCATGTGGGATCTTCCCAGACCAGGGCTCGAACCCGTGTCCCCTGCATTGGCAGGCAGACTCTCAATCACTGCACCACCAGGGAAGCCCTGTGATCAGTGATCTTTGATGTTACTATTGTTATTGTTTTGGGGCATCACACACCATGCCATATCAGATGGCAAACTTAATCCATAAATGTTGTGTGTGCTCTGACTGCTCTCTCTCCCTCTCCCAGGGCCTCCTTATTCCCTGAGACACAATACTGAAATTCAGCCAATTAATAGCCCTGCCATGGCCTCTAAGTGTTCAAGTAAAAGGAAGAGTCACACATCTTCATTTTAAATCCAAAGCTAGACATGATTAAGCTTAGTGAGGAAGGCATGTCAAAAGCCCAAATAGGCTGAAAACTAAGCCTCCTGCGCCAAACAGTTAGCCAAATTGGTGAAAGCAAAGGAGTTCTTGAAGGAACTTAAAAGTGCTGCTCCAGTGACCACACCAATGATGAGAAGGTGAAAGAGCCTTATTGCTGATATGGAGAGAGTCTGAGTGGTCTGGATAGAAGATCAGACCAGCCGCGACATTCCCTTAAGACAAAGCCTAATCCAGAGCAAGGCCCCAACTCTCTTCGTTTCTATGAAGGCTGAGAGAGGTGAAGAAGCTGCAGAAGAAAAGGTTGAAGCTTAGCAGAGGTTTGTTCATGAGGTTTAAGGCAACAAGCCATCTCCATAACATGAAAGTGCAAAGTGAAGCAGCAAGTGCTGATATAGAAGCTGTAGCAAGTTATCTAGAGGATCCAGCTAAGACATTCATGAAGGTGGCTACACTAAACAAGACCCCAGATAAACTCTTCTTATTCACAGCTTGCTGCATTAAGTTTTCGGTTGACAAATTCAAGCATCCCTTCCTCTGGGACGCGGTGTGAGCGTCCACTGGGCTGATTTGGTTGCTGCTCCTCTGGCCCTCCCAGCCCCTGACTTACCCTCTCTCAGCAATTATTAAAGGCTGTTTGAACTGTTGGCTTATGCATGTCTTACTCACTACAGGGTGAGCTGTTTTGGTCATTTTGTTTTGATCCCCACTGTCTGGTCAACAGAATTACTATTTGTTGACTGAAGTAATAAATTACCATTACTGGGTTAGCAGCTTTAAAAAAGAGTAATACTACTACTACTACTGTTATCATTACACTATTGCTACTATTACTATTACTACTACTACAACTCTGTTTTCTACTTACAGTGGCTCAGGTGGTGCTATTTCCATTAGCCTCTGCAAGGCTGGATTTCACAAGGATGCTTTGCTGCTTCCTCCTGTGAAGTCGTGTGTAAGAAGGGAGCCACAGATTCAACAACAACAGCATGGGCTTCCTGAACAGAGGTGTGGCCAGTCTTCTTGAACTCACCCCTCTCTCTAGGTCTCTCCCAGCTCTCTGGAGGGTGGGGGCCCCCATACTTCAGGATGAAGGCATTTTGACCAAGCACCCCTGAGTGCTTAACGTTGGGCAAATTCTGCCCTGGTAAGTATCACAGACCTGGCAGGGCAGGTGGCAGTGCTACTGGACATACTGGCATACATTCCCCAGAGGCAGCTGTCATGAGGCTCCACCACCTAACTCCAGGGTTTTCTGGATAATCCATGATTGCAGAATATAATGTCAATATATAAATATCAACTCTATTCCTATATACTAGCAAAAACAATTGGAAATTGAAACTAGATAAACAACGCCATTTAAAATAGCATCAGAAATATGAAATGCTTGGAGATAAATCTGTCAAAAGATGGATGTATAAGACCTGTGCCCTACAGAACATTGCCGAGAGCAATGAGAGAAGGCCTGAATACGTGGAGAGGTTTACCATGTTCATGGATTGGAAGTCTCAATGTTGTTAAAGACTGCAGATACTTTGAAGCTTCGACTTGCTTTTACCCAGCTTTATCTCACTCTCTCTCATTTGTCTTTGTATCTTCAATGTGTCACTCTGTGCCTGGCACCAAGCAGGCATCCAGTGTTCAATGAATAAGTGAACAAGGAATAAAGGAATAAATGAGCAGGTAACAGGAGGGGTCACAACTGCCTGGGAGAGTTAGAAAAGCCCCCTTCAAGGTGGGCTAGGAATTCTATAAGCTGAGATGAGAGGGGAACATTAGACACAGAAGTCCTCTTATGAGCGGGTAAAACTGCATTCATCTGCTGTAACTTGGGGATCAGTTCCTGCCAGACAGTGGCTGCAGATACCTTGGGAACACACCCTGAGCTCCTGTTCTGAAGGACCTTCCACTCTGTGTTAAGGAATTTCTATTTCATTCTTCAGAATAAAGATGGGGGAGGGCACATTGAGTATATTTAGTTGGGGAGTTCACTCACTCAACATTTTGAAATATTTATCCAACACCTGCTCTGGGCCAAAGCTTGGGCTTAATTCTGGGGTAAAACTGGTGAAGACAGAAACCATCCCTGCTTCAGTTATAAAACTGTTGTAGCTAATGATGGGAACCATCTTTGTGCCAGGCAGAGTCAAATTCTCCACCTATGCTCTTTACAACAGTCCAATGAGATAGTTATTACTATTAACTTCACAAAATATGAAGAAACGGTTAAATTAATTAAGAAATGAGTCCCACTTAAATGCAGGCCAACTGACTAAAACAATTTTATTGAGGTGTAATTAAGAAAAATTAGAAGCATGCATTTATCTTTTTTTGCTGTACAGCAAAGTGATTCAGTTATATATACATATATTCTTTTTCATATTCTTTTCCATATGGTTTGTATATACAGTAGGATCTTGTTGCTTACCCATCCTATATATAATAGTTTGCATCTACTAATCCCAAACTCCCAATCCTTCCCTCCCCCACCACCCTCACCCTTGGCAACCACAAGTTTGTTCTCTATGTCTGTGAGTCTGTTTCTGTTTCGTGCATATCTTCATTTGTGTTGTGTTTTAGATTTCACATATAAGTGATATCATATGGTATATGTCTTTCTCTTTCTGACTTCACTTAATATGATAATCTCTAGATCCATCCATGTTGCTGCAAATGGCATTACTTCATTCTTTTTTATGGCTGAGTATTATTCCGTTGTATATATGTACCACCTCTTCTTTAACCATTCATCTATCGATGGACATTTAGGTTGTTTCCACGTCTTGGCTATTGTAAATAGGGTAGCAGCACATATTTTAAATGTACAGTGTAATAGGTTTTAACAAATGGATGTACATTTTGACATCACCCACCAACAAGATACAAAACATTTCCATCACCTCCAAAGGTTCCCTTATCCCTTCCCAACCATTGATGTGATTTTGTCACTGGATGGGATCTCTTTGAGGGCGAGAGAGTGGGCTCTTGTCCAACACTCGGAAATGAATTGCCCGAGGAGACACAGCACTGACAAAGCAAAAGACTTTATTGGAAAGGGTCCCTCAGGCGGACAGAAGCAGGGTAGGGGAATCCAGGAGAACTGCTCTGCCTCATGGCTCGCAGTCTCAGGCTTTATGGTGGTGCAGTTAGCTTTCTGGGTTGCGGTTGTCTCTGGCCAATCATCTTGCTTTTGCCTTCATTTGGTCCAACTCAGGGCCCTTCCTGGTGCATCCTTCAGTCAAGATGGTTTCCAGCACAAGGATTTCTGGGGAGATTGGCAAGACATCTTATGGACTGGTGTCTCCTCCGTTTCTTGGCCCTTCCTGGATTTTCCCTGGGGTTGGTTGTGGGCCCTTCACTGGTTTTGTGTTCTTTTGAAGCATCCCGAGGTGGGAGACTGAAGCAAAGGTGTTACGGTTCCCCGCCAAGGCAGGCAGTTTTAGTCAATGGCTCCCTAACAACTTCTTACGTTATTGATTAGATTCCTCTTTGCTAGCGTTCCTTGTAAACAAAGTCGCTCAGTCTGTATTCTTGTGTCTTGCTTCTTTGACTTAGCGTGAATTTTGAGTTTTATCCGTATTGTAGAGCCTCTCACTAGTTTATTTTTATTATTTCTGAATTCGGAGTTTTAGGGGAGAGAGACACTAATCAAATAATCACCTAATTGAGTATTTAATTACAACAGCATTAAGTTAACCTAAGGAGAAGTACACGGGAAAATGCATTACCTTGTTTGTTGGCAATTCAACCAATACCATACACTGGGGCATGTATACAGGGTTAATTAAGACTCAGCTTGTGGATATAAATATTATTAAAAAGTATCTAAGAATCGTATATCCTTACTTCACTCCCCTAATTAAAAAAAAAAGTCATCTCAGATGATGTTGGGAAGAAGCACTGCTCACCTTCTCTTTACACTCAGGGGAAAAATGTTCCGGGAGGCGCATGCGCCCCTCCTCCCAGCCTGGCCGGCAACAGGCTCCACAGTCACTGCCCGGACAGGCGGAGTGCGAAGCCGGCAGCCGCTCAGACGTGGCACCTCTTTTGCTTGCCCAATCCCGGGCGCCCCGGCAGTCACGTGCACACGGCACCGCGCAGGCCGGGCCCTGCCCACCGCCCGCGCCTTCCCGCACCCTCCGGCGAGCCCGGCAACCCAGGCTACCAAAACACCTGCGCCGGCCCGGCTGCGCCTGCGCAGTGTGGCCGGTGGGCGGGACGGCGAATGCGGCGGCCGCGGAGCAAGGCTGCCAGCGGGCAAGGAGTCGGAGTTTTGCCGAAGGGTCGGTCGCGGTAGTCTCTCAGCCGCCGGAAGTGAGCTCCGCCGCTCCTTCCGTGCGGCCCGGGTCCTCGCCCGGCGCTCGGGCGCGCGGCGGTCGGCGGGGGTCCTCGGCGCGTGGCAGCCATGGACTCGGCGGCGCTGGAGCGGGACGCGGTGCAGTTCGCGCGGCTGGCGGTGCAGCGCGACCACGAGGGCCGCTACTCGGAGGCCGTGTTTTACTACAAGGTGGGCCGGGGGCGGGTCCAGGTGCCGAGGGGACGGGCGCGCTCGGCGTGGCGGTCCCCCGTCCCGCTGTCCCTCTCGCGGCGGTGGCCGGGCTGAGGGGTCAGGCCTGCCCCCGCCCCAGGGTCCGGCCAGCGGCGGGCTTGGTCGCCGCTTTGGGGTCGGTCCTGGCCGGCGAGTCCCCAGCTGACCGCTCCTGAGGGCGGCGGCGGAGCTGGACTTTCAGCTCGCAGCTTCTCACCGTCACGGATGTACACGGAAACAGTGCTCACGGAAGAACGCAGAAAGTCAATCAAAAATAAAACATCGCGTATCCTGGTATTTGACATCTACGTATCTTTTGTTTTCTACGCATGTGTGTGTGCACACCTTTTTTAAAAAAACAAACTTGGATCAGACTGTTTATACTTTTTAAAATCTGTTCTTTGCATTTGAACTTTTAAAAATTTTTGAATTTTTTTAAAGTTTCATAGTATAAACTTGTTAATGATAGATGTATAGTATTCCATTATGTGGGTGTGCCATAGTTTATTTACAAACTCTTCTGGCCATTTTATGTTCATTATGGATCTTCAGCATCATAATACCCTTATAGCTAATGCTTTACACGTTTCTTTGGTATTGCTTTTGGGTAAATTACTGGGGCCAGAAATATTAAATCAGAGTAGGAGCTCACAGTCCACCGCCTGCTCCCCAATCCTGAGCATTTGCAAACACACCCCTCCGGCTCCCCGTGCAGATAGCTGTATCCTCTTGACATTGTCGTCTTTTCTTTTAGAAAGAATTTGATGATACAGTAGTCGTAATTTTTTTCCATAAACCTATATGCTGTCAGTAATGTGTGGTTTGCTTTTCTCAGATTAATATTTGATTGCCTTCATTTTATAATCTATATTTAGAGACTTTGGGTGTGTTTCAGAATCATTCTTTTTGGACATTTTTTTTTTGACAATTTCATGACGATGGTATTTCTTTAAAAGTAAAACTGTGTTTTATTAGTTTTGTGAAATAACTGACAAATGTTCATAGGTGAAAATAGTGCCATATAAAATAGCTTTTTTAAAGCGAAAGGAAGTACTATACAGTGCCTCTTGTTTTGCTGTAGGATTACATGCATGTTGTTATGAAGAATTTCTTTTCCTTGAGAGAATCAGAAAAGTGGTTGTGTTTCTAGGAGCTATTTATGTAAACTGTATCAGATATTTAGTGTTTTCTGCCTTCATGCTGTTCTACTAGGGATTCCTTAATTGTTGATCACTTTCAAGTGTAAGCAAAATGAGCAAAATAAAGTTGATACCAACAATTTAAAAAATTAGTTTTAATATTTACATGTACAATTATATTTTCCTCCCCTGAAATATCTGAATTGCAGAAACTGAGGAAAACATATGTTTTCTACCCCCAATTTCCATTTGGATCAAACCTGTACTCTTCTTACTGATTTTGTAGGTTCAGGGAAACAAGTCCTGCTCCAATAACTGGATTCAAAAAGTGATGCTCAGGGCTTCCCTGGTGGCGCAGTGGTTGAGAGTCCGCCTGCCAATGCAGGGGACACAGGTTCGTGCCCCAGTCCGGGAAGATCCCACATGCCGCGGAGCGGCTGGGCCCGCAAGCCATGGCCGCTGAGCCTGCGCATCCGGAGCCTGTGGTCCGCGGCGGGAGAGGCCACAGCAGTGAGAGGCCCACGTACCGCAAAAAAAAAAAAAAGTGATGCTCAGTAGATGGCTTCTTTGGATCCAGATAACAAGGCGTGAGGTTCCTTGAAGTGCACACGGTTAGATTACTGCAGTGAAGGTCGTGGTACTTGGGAAAGTCTCTCTGTGGTTCTTGTGTGTGGTAGCATTGGTCACCCTCCTGGAATGGTGATGGCGAGAATGGAGGCTTTTCCTCGCCAGCACAGCCTAACTGGCTGAGGAAGTCATGGAATAACTGGAAGACAAATCCAGGTTTTCTTAATTAAAATAAGTTTATTTCATACAACTGAAATCTGCCTTAAAATGTGTCCCCCTTTGACAATATTTTCTGTGGAGAAAAAGATTTTCTTTCCACTGTGAGATATTTAACCTTTATAATTTCTTATAATCTTTTATTGATATTTAATTTAATTGTATCGGGTACTATCTGTTCTAATGCTTTCGAGACTCAATTCACCTTTTCACAGTACATAATTTCAAGTCTGACCTATTGCAAAAAGAAAAAGGAAAACAGAGAACATATAAATCACAGTTATTCTAAGAAAATACTTATAATCAACCCCTTCTATTTGACTTCATAAATTTCAACAGTAGGAGAAAGAGAGCATTGAGAACTGAAAAAAAGTAGTAAAGGAATATATCTCATTTACTTTACAAAAAAAATTACTGGTATCAAAGACATTCTTGTTTTGTCATTCATAGAAACCAATAGTTAGAAAGTGGTAAAGAAAATTCAGATTGTAATTGATCTGTTAGATTCCTTTGAATTCTTTTTTTTATTTTTAGGAAGCTGCACAAGCTTTAATTTATGCTGAGATGGCAGGATCAAGCCTAGAACATATTCAAGAAAAAATAAATGAGTATCTGGAAAGAGTGCAGGCTTTACATTCAGCAGGTTGGTAAAGGACTACTAACCATGTCACTGTATTTTTTTTTCTTTTGTCGCATCACATCTTACTTTTCCCCTGTGTTTCTCTTTCCTTTTCGTTTTCATCTTTGATTCTTGATCCTCACTTGGTTGCTGCTCATTTCTTTTTTGGTAATCACATCTTTGAAAATCATAATGTGGAAATATGTGATAAATCTGTGAAGAGGGACCTTAGAGGTGATATAGTCTGATATCCTAATTTCCCAGAGGATAGAGATGAACTATCTACATTCAAACAGTGTATCATTGGCAGAGTCAGTATTAGGACCCTGTTAAAATCTGCTTTTAAACATCTGTCACGTGCCCTCTCCTGCTATTAAAATTAAATGACTCCTCCTCTTCAGTGTCTGAAGACTTCAACAGTGGGTTCACAGTCTTTACTATATCGATATCCTCAACCTCAAGACCTTAGCTAAACTCTTGTTTTAAACCATATCTTGGAAAAGGGACATGTAAGCAGAGACCTGGAACAACCTGTAGTTATTTTTGCAAACGCTGTGAAACAAGTTCACAGGCTTAATGATCGCAGTTCTGTTAGAGGTAAGTGGTTCCTGGCGAAATCTGGTGTTCACGTGGTAGGAAAGAAAATGATCATCTATTGACATTTTGTTTTAGGAATGCATTCATGTCACTGAGGACTCTTTTTAACCCCTTTTTTTCTGTGGCTGTGTAATAAAGCCACAAGCTTAGAGGAGTCTTATTCAGCATTCTCTGATGGACTTTGTGCTACTTTCTACCACTCATTCTGAATAGATAAGAGCAGTTACAAGCTCATAGTTAGGATAAAGTAGATTTGATTGTTGGATTTCTTATTATGACAGTCCCCTTACAGACATGGCACTTTCCTTTAAGACAGTGCCCAGAAATTGCATGCATTGAAAAGTGGATAGCCTGTGTGTCAGGGCCTCATTTAATACAAAGTTATACTGATTCATGTATTCAAAATACCATGGAATTCAGAGGCACTTCATTTTCCCAGCTAAGTAAATGAAGTTTTTAAATTTATAAATGTGATGTTTATATGATACTCAGGCACAGAATGAGACAGCCCTAATCTCTTGAAGAATGAAAACTTGCCAGTGAAACAGAAGTAAAGTTCAAAAAGGATTTTTAAAGCATAATATACATTAAATGTTTTGCTGGTTTTTTGACCTATTTTGTTCAATAAATGGCATGTAATCTGTAGAGAATTAAATGGTTTACTTAATGATTATTTCAAACAAGAGAGTCCTTTATCAAATAAAAATCTTGTTCAGAATCCCAATTTTTAAAACAGATAAACTCTTCTGACAGTCAAGAGACTTTGAGAGATGGCTTGACTTTAGGGTTGGGGAAAGGTAACCCAGTTTGAAATTCACCAGTGTAGTATAAGAAACTCAAGACTTGGAATTCAAGGATCTAAGCTGAGTCCCTACCCTTCCATTGTAGCTGTGAAACCTTAGGCTCAATAGTTATTCTCAATTAGAATCGGTTTTGCCCCGCAGGAGACATTTGGCAATGTCTGGAGAGATGTTTGGTGTTTATGCCGGGGTAGGGATGCAGTATACTACTAGCATCTGGTTGGGTAGATGGCAGGGACAGTGCAGCAGGGAAAATCCTATAATGCATAGCACTGTCCACAGCAAAGAATTATCCAGCCGAAAATGTCAGCAGTGCCAAGGCTGAAGAAGCGTTGAGCTAAATATTTTAACATTCATTTAATAAATGGGATTAATAAATACTTTAGAGAGGTGTTACCGAGGGTTACAGTTTTTAAAAGATCAGACACAATTTTGAGACAAACAAAATTTAAAACTTTTTTTTAAAAAACAGTTTTATTGAGATGTAATTCACATACCATAACATTCAACTTTTTACAGTGTACAGTTCAGTGGTTTTTAGTGTATTCCCAGAGTTGTGCAACCATCACCACTATCTAACTTCAGAACATTTTTGTCACCCTTAAAGAAACCTCTTAGCCATTAGTAGTCACTCCCCATTCCACACCCTAGGCCCTAGCAACCACTAATCTATCTTCTGTCTCCATGGATTTGCCTGTTCTAGACATTTCATGTAAATGGAGTCATCAGTATGTGGTCTTTTGTGTCTGGCTTCTTTTATTTAGCATAATGTTTTCAGGGTTTATCCATTTTGTAGCATGTATCAGTGCTTCATTTCTTTTTATGGTTAATACACCATTGTATTAGTATACCACATTTTATTTATCCATTCATCAGTTGGTGGGTATTGGCTTGGTTCCACCTTTTGTCTATTATTAGTAATGTTGTCATGACCACTTGTGTCTAAGTTTTTGTGTGGACATATGTTTTCAGTTCTCTTGGATATATGCCCACAAGTAGAACTGCTATGTCATATGGTAGCTTTATGTCTAACTTTTTGAGGAACTGCTAAACTGTTTTCCACAGTGGCTATACCACTTTACAATTCCACCAGCAATGTTCCATTTCCTTCACATCCTTATCAACACTTGTTATTTTCTGTCTTTTTTTTATTTTAGCCATCCTAGTGGGTATAAAATGGCATCTTATTGTGGTTTTGATATGCATTTCCCTGATGGCAAATGATGTTGAGCATCTTTTCATGTGCCATTTGGCCATTGAATATCTGCTTTGGAGAAATGGCTATACGGATCCTTTGCCCATGGTGTAAGTCAGGGTTCTCCAGAGAAATAGAACCAGTAGGATGTACATAAAGAGATTTATTATGAGGAATTGGCTCATGCAATTATGGAGACTAAGAAGTCCCACTATTTGCCCTCTGCAAGCTAGAGACTCAAGAAAGCCAGTGGTGTGGTTCACTCCAAGTCCAAAGGCCTGAGAAGCAGGGGACCTGATGGTGTGAGTTCCAGTCCAAGGTCAGGAGAAGACCAATGTGTCAGCTCAAGCAGTTCTGCAGTGAGGGCAGATTCTCCCCCTCTGCCTTTTGTTCTGTTCATGCCCACAGTGGATTAGATGATGCCCACCCACACTGGGGAGGGCAGTCTGCTTTCAGTGTCAATGCAAATGCTACTTTCATTCGGAAACATCCTCACAGGCTACCCAGAAATCTTGTTTAGCCAAATAGCTGGGTAACCTGTGATCCAGTCAAGTTGACACAAGTTGATGACATCATCATCACACCCATTTTAAATTGGGTTTGTCCTTTTATTGTTGAGTTGTAAGAGATCTTTATATATTCTAGATGCAGTTCTCTTATGGATACGTATCTTTATATTAAAAACAAACAGAAGCACTTATTTCAAAGAGCAGTAAAAATATAGCTTATTCTGGACCCAGATGAATAGGAAACAGCATGCATTTTATCATCAAGGCCTAGTATATTACATAATTATTGTCTATACTGAATAAAAATTTAAATTACCTTAAAACATAATTGAGTTTCTTTCGATTTAGTCTTTTCCAAGTTTCAGTTTTGTTTTTTGTGTGGAGAACTCCTATGTTTTATTTTTTAAATGAAGAAAGTGCTGGTAGGGACAGAAAGAAATTCAGGGGAAATTTTTTTAAGGATTTTTTTTTTTACCTTGCTAAGCTTTTTAAATGAAGGATTATAGAGTTTTGGTAAAGAATGAATTAAAATGGTATGTTGTTCCCTGGATACATATATAGGTATGTGGCTTTCTTCCTATGCTAGTTCTTCTGTGTGGCTTTTTTTCCTATCCTAGTTCAGTCAAAGAGTGCGGATCCTTTGAAATCAAAACATCAGTTGGACTTAGAGCGTGCCCATTTCCTCGTTACACAAGCTTTTGATGAAGATGAAAAAGGGAATGTTGAAGATGCTATAGAACTGTATACAGAAGCTGTAGATCTCTGTCTGAAAACCGTATGTATAATAGCTACAAGTTAAGTTTGGTGGAATTATGCTAAGAAATTTCTCCCCTTACTAGTGAGTTTTACTTAACAATTCCTTAAAGAAAAAAAAATTATCCTGTTATTATACATGTAACTAAGTTATTCCTCATTAAAAGATAATGAAGAATAGAAAATTAATAATGGACTTTAACATCTTGTTAAAAATTTGACAGTATTGAGGTTGAGTCCCTTGGCAATTGTTTTTTAAATTATAGGTACCATTTTTGACCTTTTTATACCCCTATAACTAAAATTAACTTATTATAGGAAGAATTCACCATCACAATCTGTGAATTTAAAATAAACTTCCTGGGGGAGGGATAAATTAGGAGTTTGGGATTAATAGATACACACTACTTTATTTAAAATAGATAAACAACAAAGATGTACTGTATAGCACAGGGAACTATACCCAATATCTTGTAATAACCTATAATGGGAAGGAATCTGAAAAAGAATAGATATATATGTATAACTGAATCACTTTTCTGTATACCTGAAACTAACACAACATTGTACATACTTCAACTTAAAAAAAAAAAAAAGGGAAAAAACGACTTTGGTTCATCACAAAAAAAATAAAACTTCCCCCTTTTTTTCAATTTCATACACTAAGAAATAAGTTAGTGGTTTGGGAGAGCTTTATTAATTTGCAGTGTAGAGTCTATATGTCGAGCGGTTTTTACTGCTTCCCGAGGAGCCCGGTGGGCCTGTTAGCTCTCCGGGGCATCTAGTGCGTAAGAGTAGCGCATTCACAGGGGATGTGATGCGGTAGAGAGTGATGTTCTCAGCACTGTTCAGAGGGCCGGCTCTTTGTCCAAGGTCTTTTATTCAGAGGAACTATCTAGCCTCATTTCTGTAGGCACCTGAGACTACGGGTAAGTGCTGGGTTTTTTTGTTTTTAATTATGTAAGTTTCAGTGCACAGTATAGCATTATAATTCGACACCTGTACGCACAGCAAAGTGGTCACCACCGCAAGTCTGGTTACCTTCCATCCCCATACAGTTGACCCCCTTCACCCATTTCACCCGTCCCCCAACCCCCTTCCCCTCTGGAAACCACTAATCTGTTCTCTGTACCTATAAGTTTATTTTATTTTGTTTTATTTGTTTTGTCTTTTAGACTGCACATATGAATGAAGGCATAAGGTGGTTGTCTTTCTCCTGCTGACTTATTTCACTTAGTACAGCAGCCCTGCTCTTCTGGGGTTCCTGCTGCCAGGCCTTCTGTGGCACTGTGATTATACGGTTGTGTTCCACTTACTCCCTGTCCGAATTAAGTGGTGTTAGGTTGAGTGGTGACGAGTTTTCAACACAATTTAAATGATACCTTTAAGGACAAAAATAAAGTGTCTTGGTTTATTCTCTCATAATTTTAAGAAGTGTAATGTGCATTGTAATTTTTTATTTTTGCTTAGAAATATCATGGATCAGGCAAATTAATAATTATGCTTTGGAACATCTGTCTCTCTTTCTCTTAAGTCTTATGAAACCGCTGATAAAACTCTGCAAAACAAACTGAAGCAGTTGGCACGACAGGCACTAGACAGGTGAGTTTTGGTCCCTAGAGTTCTTATCTGTGGATGGCAGCGTACTGTGTTACTTCAGTCGTTTACCTGAATGTGTGGTGGAGCTCGTGGTAGCAAACCTGAGATCCAGAGCAAAGTTGCCTTCTTCCTCTGAGTGAATTTACCCCTCTCTAGTTCCTGCTGCCTTTTTCTACATGTCATTGTGGCTCATTAGATGGTGAGCTCCTTAGGGGAACAGAGAGCATCTTATTCATCTCTGTGTCTTCATCCGTGCTTTAAACTCAAAAAATAACAAATCAGTCAAGAAATATTTTACTTAGTTTTTGCTGTGTCTAAAACAAAAATGATTATGGTATTTGAAATGGTAGACTCCCTTCTGTTGTTTAATATCAGACTTCCAAAGAGAGAACTTCCAGAGAGCCCTTCCAGAGCTACTACTAGGAATGGAGAAACTGAGAGTGAGCCAGCCACGCAGATACCTCAAATTATACATGTGTGTAGCTCCATTAACTCTTTGCTCAAATGTCAACTTTTCAATAAGGCCTGCCATCACTACTCTGTTTAAAATTTAATCTCCTCCAGTACTTTCATCCTGCTTCGTCTAATATTCTTTCCTGTAACTCTTACTGTTTTCTAAGGTATATGAAATTTCCCAGTTTATCATATTTGTTATCAATGTCTGTGTCCCTTCTAACCCCTGTCCTCCAAATATAAGCTCTTTGAGGACAGAGAATTTTGTCTTTGTTCAATGCTGAAACTAAGCACCTAGCAGAGGGCAGACATACAATATGTGCTCAGTAGATATTTGTTGAGAAATAATGAATGTATTTGCACAAGAGAATTGTACCTCTTGTATAGACAAAGCATTATAGGCAAAGGAAAAGGGTGGAATGGCATTTATAGTTATAGCACGAATTACTAAAATATCTCCTTTTGAGGCTCAGACTAGGTAGCTGTGCTACCCCCAGCCCTTCTTTTTTATTGAGGTATAGCGGTTATCCCTCCTTTTCATTACCATCAGCTAGCATTTAGTTTGTTTCTCCAAATTCATGAAGTTATGGGCACTCGACACGTAGCTATCTTCTCCATTTTTACTTCTTTCCCCGGTCAGAATCATAGATGGCTTTTATTACCTATGTGGGTAACCCATCTAGTACTCTCTGAGCACATCCTCAGCGCAGGGGCATGGGTCAGTCATGGGCTCCTTTTAGGATCTCTTCTAAAGGATGGACACGCTGTACAGAAAAGATAACGTAACATTTTATTTGCATAGAATTTCAGAGTGTTAACAAGACTCCTAAATCTCATATAAGGACCTTAGATTAAGAACTTCTGTTTTTTAGATTGTTAGTTCTTTGACAGAATAAAGTCAAAATTCCCTTAAATACCATGTGAGACCTTCCGTGATCCAGTCCCTGCCACTGGCCTCATCTCCTGCTGCCTCTCATTTGTACTGTTCACAAGGGCCCCGTCCATTCTTTTGAAATTACCTTAGCTTGTTACACGTTTGCTCATGCTGGTCTCTCTGCTTAGAACCCTTCCTTGCTCCCCAGGTGGATTCTTCTGCAGCTCAAATGTCAATTTGGAAAAATGTTCCCCGACTCACCCGCTTCCCATCAAGTCAGTAATTTCTACTGTGCATTCACTTGCATAGAGTACTTCCAGCCTCGCATCTCACTTTTGATGCAATTGTCTCTCTCCGCACAACACTAGGAGCACCTTGAGAGTAGGGTTTGTGTTTCGTACATTATTGTATCCCCCTTACTTTGCATAGGATCTGACATGCAATAAGTGCTCAATTAATGTTGTCAATAAAATGTTGTTTGCAAAAATACTTACCTTTGGGAGTAGCTTAAGTAGTGAACTGTTGACTAGTATGTAGGAATTTTATATACTAATTTTACATTAGGGATGCTTGACTGGTTCTTGAAGTAAATTTTATGTTCTGGAAAGCTTAAATGTGAGAAGAAAAACTAGAACGGTTTTTCTGTACCTCTCTCTATTGTAGAGCAGAAGCATTGAGTGAGCCTTTAACAAAGCCATCATGCAAAATCAAGGCAACGAATATTAAACCAAAGCCACCTCCAGTGAGAGCACATTTTCCACTAGGGACTAATCCCTTCCTTGAAAGACCTCAGCCATTTATAAGTCCACAGTCATGTGATGCACAAGGACAGAGATACACAGCAGAAGAAATAGAAGTTCTCAGGTAAATCAGTTTATGATTGGTTGTAATGAACAGTTTTGTTAACATAATCAATGCAGGTAATGTTACTCTCATTAGGTTTGCTGAGTCGTAGTCCCATCTTTGGTATAATGTGTCATGCTGTTATTATGTAATTATAAATTATGTTGTCACATAGTCACAACTTGAAATGGTTAAAATTTCTTCTAATATATTTTAGTATTCTCATTTCCGCTAGATGTATTTTTTTCTGAAAATCTTAGCATTCTTCAGAATTGAATAATAAAGGTTATGGGGCAAAGTACAGCTATGACAGACCATTCATCATCTCTTCCACCTTGACCAGAGCCCTAATTGTTACCTTGAAATAGCAGTCTAGGCCAGAGTCAGCAAAGGGCAGCCTTAAGCTCTGAATGGTTTTTTTACATTTCTTTAAAGGGTTGCAAAAAAGAAAACAAAAAAACCCAGAATATGTGACAGAGACCTCACTGCAAAGCCAAAACTAGATACTGTCTGACCCTTTACAGAAAAAGTTTGCCTACACCTGGGCTGGGAAGCCCGCTCAGTGTCTGGAAGCAGCCTCAGGGGATATTAAAAATACAAAAGAACAGGCTATGGAAATCCTTGATCGCTTTCTGAGCCAGCGCAGCTGCTCTTCAGTTGGGCTTTGAAGGAGATCCGCCTGCTTAGAGCTGCGCGCATCGTGATGTTGCTCTTTCTAGTTTGCTGAAGTTGCACTAGAAGGGCTCCTTCCTCTTTAGCAGCCACCTGGGGGCATTTTTCTCTCTTCCTGCTACAGATTTTAATTCTACTCCTACTAATCTGGGTCTCTTTGCCTAGAAAAAATGCATATGAACCAGCACAACACAAAGGAGGACAAAAAGAGTGGTTTTGGACCTGAGAGACAAGTTAGTAACAGTCCAACACTTTGGCTACTCAGCACCCACATGCTCCCTTCTGCACACGTTTGAAATTCTGCACTACTACAGAACAGCTCTGTGTTTCTACCTAACAAGATGCAGCTGTCCTTCATACAAGTGAAAAGCTCTCACCATCTCAAGATGAGGATACACAGATGTTATGTTCATCACCCGCTGCATTAATTAGTCCTCCAGTTCAGTCATTGTCTCATTGTATATTGTTACCTAGAGACTAAATGGTGAAGTTACCCTGCAATTCCTTCTAAATGAAAGGAGGGAAAGAAACAGAAGGAAATAGCTAATATATGCAAGTAAACATATAAACAAAACAGGAAGAGAACATGCAAAACTACTACAAGTCACATTTCTTTAATTTGTCAAGAGACTGTAACTGTTATCTGTGCCACTACCTTCTTCACTACCCATTCCTTAGTCTCATAACCAGAAAATATAAAGAACATATTTCCCAGAATTGTAAATGTTATGTTTTTTAAATCCCCAAATAACTAAGCAATTGCTTTCTCTCTTTGGGCTTAGGAAACAATTTGCATTGTGTCCTGGTGACACTTTCAGTACCTCTAGTGTAGCCCTATCTTGAGATAGTTGTTTTGTTGTAAAGGATGTTAGTCTTAAAAGAATAACTGATTGAATTGAATTGGATTAGTTATTTTCTGGTATTCAACTGTTTCGTGAAAATTTTGTTCAAATAAAGTTATCAACATTATATGAGGTGGTGAGTTTAATTTTATTACAGTACCATACCTTGTCATTTGAATTTTAAGAAGTTTAAATAAAATTGGTAATCAAGGTAGACTTGAACATCTACTTTAGATTTTTTTCTTGTATTTTATAGGACAACGTCAAAAATAAATGGTACGGAATATGTTCCTTTCATGAACATTGATCTGAGGGAACGTTTTGCTTACCCAATGCCTTTCTGGTAAGTAAACACTACTGCAACGTTTACTTTCAAAATTATTTTGATTTTTCAGTACTTTTCCCATCCTCTGGAATCCAGTTAAATCCATAGCCTTGAAATTAAAATGCATAATAAAAAAATTCGATTGGGAAAGAGGTGTGGCTGTGGGAAGGAGGTGTGGCAGCATCGCGAGAGTGCCTCCGACCCTTCCCTGGTGACGGGACTTGCGCGCCTCCTTTTGCCTAAGGTTATACTCATAGTGTCTGACGCGGTACCTGGCACAAGGTAAGTAGTGGGTAAATATTTGCCCAGTTGGTGTTGGATCACTGCAGAAAGGCAAGTCAGCAGAGATGTTGAATGGAAAAGTGGAATAGAATGACAGGGTTGTTGTTTACTAAGAAGATCCAATTCAAGAAAAGGGTTCATTATGAAAGTGTTGGCACAGCCTGCCAGGACAGTGGCAGCTTATATCAAGAACTTAAAACCATTGTTTGTTTCAGGACTCCCAGCTTCTAACCTTCCCAAGGAAACTATAATTCGGTCAAAGATGTATATAATAAGAGCATTTACCAAAGTGTCTGTTACAGCAGAAAATTATTGAAACAAAGTTGGTAGCCAGCGATATGGGAGTGATTAAATAATGGCATGTCCATATTATTATATTACGTATTATGCTCTCCACAAAAAATAAGTCCATAGAATATAAGGAAAACGCGATATATGAATTTTAAAAGAAAATTATATATAACATCCAAATTTTATTTTTCTTTTCTTGTGTTTATAGATATATAGAAAAACATGATGTTAAGTTATACATCAAAATGTTTACAGTGGTTATCTCTAAGCAGCAAAATTAGGTGATATACTTTTTAAAACATATTTATTTTTCAAAATTTCTGCAGTGAGCATGTTATATTGTATTATCAGAAAGCATCAGAGAATTGAATGCTTATTGTGTACAGAATATATAAAGACTATAAAGAACAAAGGAGCTGCTCCCTCATTTCAAGTGTTTTGCTCTTTTTGGATGGGCAAAAGTTAAACATCTCAAAGCCAGTAAGTTATCAGCATAACGTTTTCCTCAGGCACCCATGTGATGCTAGTGACTGATTTGGATCTAGGAATTGTTTATATCTAAGAAGCTTATAGCACTGACGTTAAGGGCACAGAATCCAGACCCACGCTCTCCAGTGTCATATCCTGTGTGACACTGCAAGTTTTTTAATCTGTCTCAGATTTTAAAGTAATAACAGAATCCACCTCATGGTGTTACTGTGATGGTTAAATGAGTTAATAAAATATAAAGCACTTACAATGGTGCTTGTTCTGTAGCAAGCACTATATAATAAGGATTAACTATTAGAACATAATTATTTTGTTAAGTACTAAGTTATATTACATAATTTGGCTATACATTTCAAATACTTCAAAAATGTTTATACCCCTGTGCCCAGTGATTTCAATTCAAGAAACCAATTCTAAAAAATATTTACAGATCTAGTCAAAGATTTATATAAAAGATATTCATCAATATTTTTATAATTATGAAAATGTGAATCAGTTATTCTAGAATGCTCTTAAATGGTTATATCGAAGCAGAGATGTAAACTTCTGTTTATAAGTAGTTCCAGTCTTTGTGTAACAGATTGAGATAAATCATATTTTTAGTGCTCATACAACAGAATGTCCCTAAGAAGAATTTTGTACAATCATGAACAATCAAGTTTTCAAGAAATTAAGTAACGTGGGAAAATGTTTACCATGTAATGGAAACAGAAAAATATAACTGTACCAACTCCCTTAGTTTAGGCATGGCACTTGTCAGAATTGGGATTTTACATTGTGTGTGTGACCCCTTGCTCTGTGCTTGTCCCCCACACGGGACCATAAGCTGCATGAGGACAAAGAACGTGTGCCTGCACAGTGTCTGGCATGTGGCAGGTGCTCAGTGAATACTTACTGAGTTAATTAAATTTTAAGAAAAATCAAGTAAAATTAAATGCTCTAACTGGCAAGATTTTTCCTGTCTTGTTTTCTGGATTATTTTACAGTAAGAATAATCAGAAGAAAAAGTAACAGTAAACATTTTAAAATTCAGAGATAGCAGACTGATGGCTAAAAGCTCCCCAGTGTATTTATCTTTGGTTAGAAAGATTGGGTGACTAAATTTTTTTCTTTTCTGGTCATGTATTATAATAAACATTATATTTATAAAATATTTTTAAAGTTCTAAGAAATAAGCATTGAATTTGTTGATTTAGTGGTGACTTGAGAGAAACAGATATTAAGGAGTCTTGGATTTACTGAATTCTGGTTTATATGGCAGGTTAGATTTGACTCAGCCTTATTTTTTCTCCTAAAAGTTTTATGATAGCTGTCTTTAAATTCTTCTCAATTCACCCAGCTCACTGTCTGTTTAGTCAGGTCCTGATAGTACATAGGTACCAAAGTGTTGCCTAGAACACCAGTGGCTCCATGAGATGTATGAGATGATCATCAAAAAAGTTTGAGAAGTGTTATATACCATATTCTGCTCTAAGAGAGTTCCAGTAAACATTGGCTTATTAAAGGTTTAGAGATGTCCTTCCAATGAGAAAAACCAATACTCTAACGAGGAGTTTTCAGATCCCATCTGACCACAAAACTCTCTTTCTCCTAATGTCTATCAACAGTCCTTTTTTTAAAAAAATGTTATATTTTTTCAGTTTGCATATCATACAACTTACATTATCCTAGAAATCTTTTGAAACCCAAAGATTTGTTGCCCTTGCTCTAGAAGCAGTTTGAAGAAAGGTAGATTTTTAAAATTTTGTGCTGTACGTCAATTTTGCAGAAATATTACACAGTATATTCCTTACACAGTGTGAGTAGAGGGTAATGGGTAAGATGGTGGATTTGGCACCAGAGACCTGGATTCACATACCCTTTCTTCTGCTTCTTAGCTCTTCGACATTGCAAGTTATTTAATCACTTAAAGCTTTTTCTAGAAAATTTGCTTTAATAGAATTGTTTTGAAGATTAAATGAATGATGTATGTAAAATACTTTTGTGTGATGCCTGGCACATGTTTATTACTCAGTAATTAGATACTCTCATTATTAGCCATGCAGAGAACGGTTTGTCAAGAGCCAGCATAAAGATCTGTAGCTTCCTCGGTCCCTTTGAATGAATCAGATTATATTGTTGTTAATGGCTCCATTTTACTGAAACTGAATTTCTTGAACATAACCATGCTAAATTAAACTCTTAAAGTATATTCTTAAAATAAATATAAAAGAGTTTAGGTTGCTCTTCTGTTTTCAGTTATCTATGTACATTTTTTTTAATTGAAGAGGATAATCAGATTGGATTCAAGGTTAAGTGTAAAGAGCCAGATTTGACCAGAGGGTTTTTTCGGATTATATAGTTCAGCTGTGATCACTATACCAAAAAAAATTCTCTAGGAAATTTAATTTTGCTTTTGAGTCATCTTTTAAGATTAATTTTATCGTTATTATTATTATTTAATTTTTGTTATCACCTCAGTGATAGATGTGGCAAGCTACCGTTATCACCTAAACAAAAAGCTACATTTTCTAAATGGGTACGACCAGAAGATCTCACCAACAATCCTACAATGATTTACACTGTGTCTAGTTTCAGCATAAAGCAGGTAAGCTTTTATTTTGTATAATTTTATATGAAAAGCCAACATTTTAAAGTAATTGAATATCATTTGCCTTTTTTTCTTAGATTTTTATTATATATTTAGATGCATTAGTATAATTGGAAAAATTATTCACCCTGCATACTTTGACTTAGACATACTGAGATTTGATAACTGTTGAACAATTACAGATTTTTATATACATCCTATTTATTGATATGTGCTTGTGGATGAGAAAGTTGAGAATCTGAATTTCACCTTTGATAAGAGAATAGATAGGAGAGATAGAAAGGTATTGGGCTAATTTAAAACACTTCAGTTTTAGAACAACTCTGTGACTTTATTGTAAAGTTTATTAATGACATTTGAGCATTGAAGTCACAGATGTTTTCCACATGAGTATAAAAATAATGGTCCTGAAATACTATGATTCAAATCTTTTGATGTGCATATTCATTTTAATTGGTCATATTATAGTAAACCAACTTTTTAAAAATGCCCATAATTTTTTGTCATTAAAAAGTGTGATTCAGTTGAGTATGCTTTTTATCCGTGTAGGAATGCTTCATCCATATTTAATTATTCTAAATTAACTTAATTGAAATACTTTGTCTTTCCTAGGATTTGTTGGAACAAAACACGTGTTAGTTAGCGCTATGGCATTTCTATTTATTATTTTCCTGTTCAAGCAACAGTCATGATATTTACTGTAAAAAGTTAGGCTCTAGATGCAATGCTTATATATTGTGGTAATGTTGAAGTTGCATGAATAAATGAATGTATTAATAAATTCTTATTAACAGACAATAGTATCAGATTGTTCGTTTGTGGCATCACTGGCTATCAGTGCAGCTTATGAAAGACGATTTAATAAGAAGTTGATTACCAGGTAAAATTTTATATTTGTCCCTTTAGCCCTTTTCATAGGATTGTCTCGTAACTAGAAATTAAAAGCTTGGGCTTTATCTGCACAGAAAGTGAGGAGGGCATATCACTTAGAATATTATGGCCCTTGTGTGTCAAGCAGATGGGTTGTGAGTGTGGAAAGATTTGCTAAGACAGTCTAAGAACATATGCACGTATAGTTAGAATAATATAAATGAAATAAATATGTTTTGAAATAAATGAAATGGGTCACATTAAAATCATGTCATATTTATAACTGCACTGTACTGTATAGTAGCCATAAGCCATATGTGGATATTACATACTTGAAATGGGCTAGTCTGAATTCAGATAGGCTATAAGTGTAAAATGGATCAGATTTTGAAAACTTAGCGCCAAAATATGTCTCTTGGAAAATATCTCGCATTTTTATATTTATTATTTATTGAAATCATAACATTTTTGATATATTGGGTTAAATAAGACTTTAAAATATAATGTATGAAATATAAAATAACATTTTTGTTGGCTAGAACTGCTTTAGAATGTACTGAAATGGTACTGGGAAATACTTTTTCTTTCAAGTTTTAAAAGTTTTATTACCTTAATATTATTCATTGTAAAAATTAAGCATTATAATTTTTTTGTACAACTCTTCCCGAGTGGTTTTTGTTAAGTCCTGAAAGTACAAAGATGAATTAGATACAGCCCTTAGTTTCAAGCCGTTTGCCATTGGATAAACAGACCATGTCAGTAAATAATGTGCAGTTTGTGAAAGAAAATTGATACTGATAGTTTCTACAGGTTTCTTACTAGATAATTTTGTGTACTTAATCAGAGTTCTGCTAACTTTATCTCTGTCAGAGTTATAATTTCCTTAGTTGTGGTTAATGGAAATGGTCTTCTCTTTATGTCTTGGGGGCAAAAGTAGATTACTTTAACTGGCTTAAAATATATCCACTTAATAGAAAATGTATTATAGTATATAATTAAAAACTGAGCATTTTTCAGAATATTATAAAATGTATGCTCTGTTGTATGATTGCATAAGATATTTTCTTCATTTATTTATATTGAATAAGCACTTTGACTAGGGTAAAATTCTTTTTCTATTACAGGCCTATTATAGACAAATATTCTTATGTTTATTTTTATAAAATCTCTAAGACAATAGCATATGTTTAAATAAAATGTAATATTCTGCCTAGTAGTTTATATTGAATATTAATGTTGGTATTTCACTATTTCTTTTCCTTATTAAAGCATAATTTACCCTCAGAATAAGGATGGTGAGCCAGAGTACAACCCATGTGGAAAGTATATGGTAAAACTTCACCTCAATGGTGTCCCTAGAAAGGTGAATGTTTCTCCCCATATCAGCCCCTTCTCTCTTCCCCACCTTTGGCTCTTGAGTAGAATCATTAAGAAATGTTATTTGTATAAACATTTTAAAAGTCAGTTTAGTTGATTTTGACTCTGTGATATTATACATATTTCTACAATAAGATCATCAGTAATAATTAAAAATAAAAATCATGACAAGCATAAAGTCTTTTAAAAAATGGGTTTGGGAAAATTTATAGGAAGTTCCCAGAAGTGACATTGAGCTAATGATTGCTAATGCTTAAAATGAATTTTAATCTGATGGTTGTTAACTATCTTTTTGATTAAAAGGATATCAGACATACTAAGTCTGTTAGGTCAGAACAATTTAAGTGTATAGTCATAAATTGAGATGTAAGATACCTTTAATATTGTTTTCCTTTGTGAAATATGTACATAGTTTTTAATTGCACATCTTGGGACTTCCCTGATGGCGCAGTGGTTAAGAATTTGCCTGCCAGTGCAGGGGACACAGGTTCAATCCCTGGTCCGGGAAGATCCCACATGCTGTGGAGCAGCTGGGCCCCTGTGCCACAACTACTGAGCCTGTGCTTTAGAGCCTGTGAGCCACACCTACTGAGCCCATGTGCCACAACCACTGAAGCCCGCGCGCCTAGAGCCCGTGCTCCACAACAAGAGGAGCCACAGCGATGAGAAGCCCGTGCGCTGCAACAAGAGTAGCCCCCGCTCACTGCAACTAGAGAAAGCCCACGTGCAGCAATGGAGCCAAAAATAAATTTAAAAAATAAATAAAATAATAAATTTCACATCTTTAATTTCTTTAAGGATTCCGAACCATGTTGTAAGGGCCTTGTGTTGTTCGGATTCTCTAGCTCCTGTCGACTCACGGAAGTCCAGGGATCAACATTAGCATCACCTGGGAATTCGTTAGAATTGCAGAATTTAGGCCTCATCCTGGACCTGCTGAATCAGAATATGCATTTAAACAAGATCCCCTAGTGATTCCCGTGTGAGAAACTGAGAAGTTGCTCTGTAGTTGAATGATAATCAAACTGTATTGTGCACAGGATCACCTGGAGAGCTTGTTAAAAAAGATTGCTGGGCCCCATCCCTAAAGTGTCTGATTCAGTAGGTCTGCGGAGGAGGCCAGAATTTGAATATCTGACGGGTTCCTAGGAGATGGTGATGATACTGTTGTCTGAGAATACCCTTTCAGAACCACTGTTCTAGCTGATTTCTTAAAAACTAAACAAAATTATTGAGGATGTGGTTTTTCTGAACTATAATTCTTAGATAACCTCTTGTTTAAAGAATCTTTCAAAATACAGTTGCATAGTTCTTCTGTTAATATTAGATCAAAATTCTTCTTATCCTCTTGTTTCCCAAATCACTCTATAATGTGAATTAGAAGCCGTATCTTTGTGGTGATTACTTCTATATTTCTCTACTATTTAAATGTATTTTTTAGCCATAATATTTTACAACTAAACACAGCATGAATCTTTCTGCAGGTTTAGGTTAATATTGTTATTTAGCTTAATAGTGAGAAGCCCTTCTGTAATTATTTTAGATATAGTATACATTTCTAGAATTTCTAACAATTTTGCTGGTCGATCCATAACATTTAACCAACCAATTGGCTCAAAGTTAATACCTGACAGGGAGATGTCAACCTGAAGAAAGACATCACAAAACATTTTATAATTGATCAGATTCTAGAAATTTGAAACTATCATTACCTTAACAATAGGCATAGCATGCCTTTTATTTTATCAGTATGAAAGGTGTGGAGGTTTTTTGATAGAAAGGATTTTAAGATATTTTGTACCACCTAAGGAAATTAATGTTCTCTTTCTCCAGGTGATAATTGATGACCAGTTACCTGTGGATCATAAGGGCGAATTGCTGTGTTCTTACTCTAACAACAAAAGTGAATTATGGGTTTCTCTCATAGAAAAAGCATACATGAAAGTCATGGGAGGATATGATTTCCCAGGATCCAATTCAGTAAGTAATAAGATGATCCAGGCACAGACTTTTGCTATCTGATATGATATGACTATTTTAAGTTCAAAAGATTATAGATGATATATTTGGTTTAAGTGAAAACATTATCAACCCCTGAAAAATGTTGATCAGTCACCTTATCATGGGAGTACATATTTTCTTTTGTAAGGTTATTTGCACATTGTATAGATTGGGTGTTCAGGAAAGCCTAAAGTGTATGTGTCTGGTGGGATATATGGCCAGTTAAATACAGTGTACCTTTCCAGAGAAGCCTCTGCAAATCAAAGGGATATGTCATATTGTCATCCTTGTATATTTTTTTTGATCTGTAAATTCAGGTTCAAGGAGTTTGGAGTTAGTTTTTCCCAACCTTAACACAACTTAACCTGTAAAATCAAGGTATGTGCCAGTGTCCTTTAGTTGTAAACCGCTGGCCTTATGCCAGAAATTATTCACACTAGCATGACTTTGAATTATAACACTAATCGGCCTGTTGCCTTAGAAAGGTATTTACCCTTTCTTAGCCTCTTTGCTTGTCTGTGATGTGAGGATAATACTCACCTCTCAAGAACTGTAAAGATTAAATGAAGTAATATATGCAAATCACCCATTATTCATACCTAGTTAGTATCCTTGCCTAGTACCCAGCCTCCTTCATCCTTCTGGTTCTTATAATGGTAGTCAAAGAATGTATAGTTCATAGTTAAAGGTAATAGGATGTTAAAATTTCTTCCCGGCCTCCATGTTCAGTTGCTCTGTCCTTCAAATATTTTTAGTTTAGCCTTCTAATCCATTGCCTGTTGATTTACCCAGTCAGCTTAAAGAGAGGAGGAAGGAGCATATATGTAAAATGTTAGGAAAGGTGACTGTCATATTGTAAAAACTCAGTAAATGGTGAGTGACTGTCATCATTCTCATCAAAGCAGTTTTTTCTGTTAAACGTTTTGAGTTTTCATCATATTTATCAGTAAAACAATTCTTTGAATTCAGGAAAAGCAGCAGAGATTGTAAGAAGAGAGGCTTGTGCTTAAATCCAGGTAGGAATTTGAGTTAAATAAGAGATTCATTACTGGTAGAGAACAACTTACTACCTTCTGATTTATTTCTATCAGAATCATCATATCAGATCAATGGGATTTAATAGCTACCCTGGGGATTTATTTATGAGCTTGAAAACCACGTTGACAGTCCTGTGTTTATGTTGCAGAATATTGATCTTCATGCACTGACTGGATGGATACCAGAAAGGATCGCCATGCATTCAGACAGCCAGACTTTCAGTAAGGATAATTCTTTCCGAATGCTTTATCAAAGGTAAACATTTCTCTGTCTCTGTCTTTTGTACTAAAAGAGGCTACTTAGAAACTTCATGTTGGGACTTGCCTGGAGGCGCAGTGGTTAAGAATCTGCCTGCCAGTGCAGGGGACACGGGTTCGATCCCTGGTCCGGGAATATCCCACATGCCTCAGAGCAACTAAGCCCGTGCGTCACGACTACTGAGCCTGTGCTCTAGAGCCCACGAGCCACAACTACTGAAGCCCGCACGCCTAGAGCCCGTGCTCCGCAAAAGAAAAGCCACCGCAATGAGAAGCCCACACACCACAACAAAGGGTAGCCCCCGCTCACCGCAACTAGAAAAACCCTGCACGCAGCAACGAAGACCCAACTCAGCCAAAAATAAATTTAAAAAAATAATAAATTTATTTAAAAAATAAAAACTTCATGTCTTATTTAGAGTGGATATTGCAGAGGCTGTCATTTTCAGTTATTCGGGACGTTGTGTTTTTAAAGTAGACTTCACTTTATGCACTCGGTCCAGCCAGCCCTCAGTCATCCTCATTGATGCTTACAGTTAATCCAGATGGCAGAGAATCCAAACATTTGAGTCTAGACTATGTAATCTTGTACTTCCTGAGTACTTACCAATTTGAGGGAAGGTGGGAAGAGAGAAGGGTGAGAACATGAAGAGGAAGATAGCTTAAGCCTTAAATGGATAATCCACATGAAGAGCTGGAAAACTGTCTGTACAGTAATACACATTCAGTATTGAAACCAGAAAGCTCACTGATTGGATAAATAAAAGGATGTGGCTTTGGGGAAAATACATTTGGTATTTCACATCTTCACCTTTATTTGTAAATCATTTGAAAATTTAGCATTTATTTGCCTTCATTGATAGGTTTCTACCTGAGAATTAAGTTGTCTAAAACTGGGAGGGAAAAGAAAGAAATGTGATAGTTTTTTTGATTTGCTGTAAAATAGAAATGTACTTGTTACAAGTTCTCTGGGGGCTGTTGGGAATAGCCCATTTTAGAAAAGATTTCCACTTTGTGGAGATTTTCATGTAAACCATGAGGCTAAAGGAAAGATGGTGTGATCTGAGAGTACAGATGTGTTTTCCTTTGATTATTGGTCTGTTGGGTCCATTCCAGGTTTCACAAAGGGGACGTCCTCATCACCGCATCCACTGGAGTGATGACTGAAGCTGAAGGCGAGAGGTGGGGCCTGGTTCCCACACACGCATACGCCGTGTTGGACATCAGAGAGTTCAAGGTTTTGCCTTATATTTACTTCCCTTATTTTTCTTGTTTGCTAGTGAGACATTGCAAGGATTCCAAGTGATACATGAGCCTTTTAAATGCTGACAGATCACGGTTTAGGCCAAGTTTTAAAATCATTCCACCTATTACATTAAACAACTTGACCTCTACCATTGGAAATTATGAATAAAAAGATGGGAAGTGTAATGACAGTAGCAGCACAGATATTGATGACAGAACAGGAACATTGTATGCCTCTTTTTTTTCTCATAAAAGTAGCAGGGTCAAAGTGAAAACATGTCCTTCAAGGTTCTGGGCTGTCTGTTGGCGGTGGGGGTCAATCGCAGTGTCAGGCTATAGAGCGTAGTAGACATTCAGTGAATAGCTGTGCACGGACGAAAAATAAGAGGATACCTATGAATAGGAAACATGCCAGTGGGTTTGCGAGTGTTTTCCTAACAGGCCTTGCATGCTATGAGGCTTTTTTCAGACCCTTTTTCTGTGTGTGGGTGTTGGCACGGTTGACTTCATTACTTCTCATGTTATTGATTAGTTATTTTTCACTGAAAAATAGATCTGTTCTATGGATTAGAGGATACAAAAATTATTAAAGAAGGACTCTTTTTCCCTGATGGTATAGAAACTAAGCTGTCTAGTTACTGGAAAGTTTAACTAGCAGTGTATTCCAGTTTCTTCTGTTTAAACTTATAGAAAGAAGTAGTGATTAATCAGCAAGAACAGAGTACTACTGGGTATTAATTAGTCTGATTTTCGTATGTGGCACATGGAACTGTATGAATTACAAAGGCAATTGGGACCTGCTGCAACATTTAGAAATTTATAGTCTCAAAGCTTTCTAAATCAGCCCCCATTGTGATGCCTCCAAACATTCTGTGTAGAATTGTCTCTTCCTTTGAAAGTGGAATAAATATTGACTACATAAAGCAAAAAATATAAAAATTTATGTGAAATTCAATAAGCTGAGAGGTTTGTGTTTGTTTCAGGAATGTAGTTTGCCACAAACACCAATTAAAACATTGTGTGGGGAGACGCAAGAGGGAAGAGATATGGGAATGTATGTATATGTATAACTGATTCACTTTGTTATAAAGCAGAAACTAACACACCATTGTAAAGCAATTATACCCCAATAAAGATGTTAAAAAAAAACAACAACAACATTGGGGGGCTTCCCTGGTGGCGCAGTGGTTGAGAGTCTGCCTGCCAATGCAGGGGACACAGGTTCGTGCCCCAGTCCGGGAAGATCCCACATGCCGCGGAGCGGCTGGGCCTGTGAGCCATGGCCTCTGAGCCTGCGCGTCCGGAGCCTGTGCTCCGCAACGGGAGAGGCCACAACAGTGAGAGGCCCGCGTACCACAAAAAAAAAAACATTGGGAATAATAGTTGCTATTATTTAGTAACAATTTTATTGTTAGAACATCCTTTGAGATAGGTGTTAATGAATGTGTCTGGCAAGAGATTTAAATTTAGATAATGAAACAGTCAATATGAAAGTAAGCTTGAATATGAGGAATATTTCTCTAAAGATGTATCATTTACTTCAAGTAATAAGACTATTATGATTGTTCAAGGGAAACTAGAAAAACAACATATTTAAGAGAAAAATAGGTACCGGTGGTTTGACTTGAAAACAAAACATTAAAAAGTTGTTAAATTTCAGTAAAGTAAACATTTCAAATAATAGCCTTGTTGAAAATCAGTTAAGGGCTTCCCTGGTGGCGCAGTGGTTGAGAGTCCGCCTGCCAGTGCAGGGGACACGGATTCGTGCCCCGGTCCGGGAAGATCCCACACGCCGTGGAGCGGCTGGACCTGTGAGCCATGGCCGCTGAGCCTGCGCGTCCGGAGCCTGTGCTCCGCAACGGGAGAGGCCACAACAGTGAGAGGCCCGCGTACCGCTAAAGAAAAAAAAAAAACAGAAACAAAAAAATCAGTTAACATTGTTTACACAGTATCAATCCCATGTGTCAGTTATTCTGTAATGATTAAGGCTGCCTGTTTATTTTTTTATACATTTTATTTTTTATTTTAAATTGAGGTATGATAGATGTACAATACTGCATTAGATCCAGGTGCACAGCATAGTGATGCGATATTTCTACATGTTATAAAATAATCACCCCAATAAGTCACCATCTGTCACCATACAAAGTTATTACAATATTATTGACTGTATTCCCAGTGCTGAACATTTCATCCCCATGACTCATTTATTTTGTAGCTGGAAGTTTCTGCCTCTTAGTCTCCCTCGCTTATTTTACTCATTCCCCCCCAGCCCATTCCCTTCTGGCAACTGCCTGTTTTTTCTCTGTATCTATGAGTCTGTTTCTGTTTTGTTATGTTTGTTCATTTGTTTTGTTTTTTAGATTCCACACATAAGTGAAGTCATATGGCATTTATCTTTCTCTAACATTGCACTTAGCATAATACCCTTTAGGTCCATCCATGTAGTTGCAAACGGCAAGAATTCATTCTTTTTTATGGCTAACATTTCATTGTATGTATGTATACCAAATTTCTTTATCCATTCATCCATCGGTGGACACATAGGTTGTTTCCATATCTTGGCTCTTGTGTATGATGATGCAGTGAGCATTGGTGTGGGTATGTCTTTTTTGGATTTAGTGTTTTTGTTTTCTGTGGACAGATACCCAGAAGTGGAATTACTTGATCATATGACTGTTCTGTTTTTAATTTTTTGAGGAATCTCCATATTGTTTTCATAATGGCTGGACCCGATTTACATTCCCACCAAAAGTGCCCTTGAATGTCAGTGATACCTGGGACCTGCTTCTGAAAAGCTTAGCGGCAATTTCCTCTCCTTTATATGTATACTCCTTCCGTCAAGAAGTGATAGCGTCCTGAAATAAGGAGATTTCCTGCTCATGTAGAAATAGGTTTTATGAAAAGAAAGGAGTTACAGTTCAAGGTTTGTTGGCTGATGCGTGGCAGGGGCAGGGTGAGGCACAAGTGGTGTAGAAGAGATTGAGAACAGAAATTGTATTAATGAGATTCTAGGGAATATGGCCTGAGAGTAATTAGTCTGGCTTACGTCCAGAAATCACATCTTCCCCAGGCCATGTTTTGCCACATCATTTGAAATAGCAAAGGAATGTGTTTTTTTTCAAATGTCTTCCAAATAGTTTGATTTGTGACATCATTAGAAAAAGCACAATTTTCTAAGTTGACTCCTTGAAATAAGACAAATCTTTTGGATTTACAGGTTCTTTTGTTTTTCTGAATTAATGTAATCAACTCTGTAGACATGCCCAGTATTTACCGAGTGCATACTGTGTTCCATAAACTCAGTGGAGACGTCTGAAAAGGATAATAGTGTTACCATTTCAAGGAGTTTATAGTTGCATTGGGGAGACAAGACTCCTGCATTTGCACAAGTAGGAAACGATATAAGATAGGATATTATTTGTTGTAAACTAACGTAATACAGATTGTTAGCACTATGAACTTTAAAGGAGAGGTAGTAATTAAAATGAGAAGGAAGTTGCTAAGTGCTAGAAACTTTGCATATGTTACTCCATTTAATCTTCACAACAGCTCAGAGAGAGTAATGACCAACCAAGGCCCATAAAGCCAATAAATAGGAGAGCTGGAATTTGGTCCCATTTCATTATGACTCCAAAGTTCGTGTTTTTTTCATTGCTCCAGTCTTCACTGAGAGACAGTGGAGAACGAAGCTAAAGAGGATCTGAAGAGAAGAGTAGTTAAAAGGGATCAGAGAGTGCCTTCCAGAAACAGGAGCAGTGTGAGCAAAGGCATTTAGAGGTGAAATTGAATAAGGATCATTTGTGGGATTGTGAGAGGAAGGACTCGATTCTCTAAGGCAGGGCAGCCCAGTAGAACTTCCTGTGATGATGACAGTGTTCTGTGTCTGTGCTGTGCGATGCATTAGCTGCTAGTACACTTGGTCCTTGAACTCTTGAAATGTGGCTACTGTGACTAAGGAACTGATTTGTAAACTGAATTAAATGATACCAATTTTTTTTTTCTTTTTTTGGCTGCGCCATGAGGCATGAGGGATCTTAGTTCCCCAGCCAGGGACCAGATTTGTGCCCCCTGCATTGAGAACTCGGAGTCTTAACCACTGGACTGCTGGGGAAGTCCCGATTTAATTATAATATAACTAATCACGTGTGATTAGTGGCTACATATGGACAGCATAGCTCTAGGGATAGGTAGCCATTTATAGTTTTTGATCAGATATGGGATTCGGGGAAGTATCGATTAAAGAATAGTAATTTCAAATTTATTTGTAGGGAAAAGAATGGATAAGTATTCAAATTGCATCCTCACTTGGAGAATGATATAACTAATAAAAATATGGTAAAACTGTTTTGCAACTTCATTACCTCCTGGTTTTTTAAATAGGGGCTGCGATTTATCCAACTGAAAAATCCTTGGAGTCATTTACGTTGGAAAGGAAGATATAGTGAAAACGATGTAAAAAACTGGACCCCAGAGTTGCAAAAGTGTTTAAACTTTGATCCTCGAACAGCTCAGAAAATAGACAATGGTACATATCTTTTTAATTTAATAATATTTGATCTTTAAATAAATAACATGCTTTAACAGTGTGAAATGTACTTAACTGACAAGTCATTAAGATGTTTTTTTTAGACTAACAAAGACATCTGATTTTCAGGAATATTTTGGATCTCATGGGATGATCTCTGCCAGTATTATGATGTGATTTATTTGAGTTGGAACCCAGGTCTTTTTAAAGAGTCAACATGTATTCACAGGTAACTTTTTTTGCACATTTCAGAATATGCTTTATAGTAGCCTCCCTTTTTTTCATTTAAAATGAAATTACTTGGGAAGACTAGTATTCTCTCTTTTTGTCATGCCCACAGATGACTATCGTGTAATAGTTATTATCCTTGTATGCTTCTTGGTTATGCCAAAAATTTAAAAAACAAGAAAACCCGATAACCTAATTGTATTTGAAACACAAAACAAAAATAGTATTTCAGTTTAGCTCTATGAGAAATTTAATTACTACTTTCTTTGTTGATTTTGTCCTTTAGCACTTGGGATGCTAAGCAAGGACCTGTGAAAGATGCCTATAGCCTGGCCAACAATCCCCAGTACAAGTTGGAGGTGCAGTGTCCACAAGGGGGCGCTGCGGTTTGGGTTTTGCTTAGTAGACACATAACAGACAAGGTACTGATACCCTTCTTATATCCCATACAGAAATTCTTTTAAATATAATTAGACCATTGTGAGCAAGATATGTAACTTGATCACCAGCCTGTTTCATTTATATAGGTGGCTTGAAAATAGTGTTTACTTAGATAAATGAATATTTTCCTCAAAGGAAATTGGTCATTTATAATTATACACTTAAAATCTCGTTCAAAAATCATCTATGAAGAAAAATATGAGGGAGTTTATGCTTTCCAGAGAGGGTTTTAGTGTTGATTCTATATGCTTAGATCTTAACAATATTAACATAAAAATATGCTAAAGAGGGTTTGGAAACGATTCATTGGGCCTGATTTTATAAAGGGTAACCATGATTTTAATGGCTTTAGAGTGTTTTTTTTAGCATCTTGCTTCGTACAATATGGTCATCTATTGAAATGACAATTGAGAAAAATGACATTTTTTAATAACACTAAATAGAAATGCTCTTAAACTTAGAAATAATCTCCTTCCCCTCCCCTCCCCACCTCCATACATGAACACACACACACAGGAGCATTTTGAGCCCATTTTCCTAACCATATCAGATTCTTTGTGCTTTTAGGATGATTTCGCAAATAATCGAGAATTTATCACAATGGTTGTATACAAGACTGATGGGAAAAAAGTTTATTACCCAGGTATGTTTAGTAAACAGACATTCAAACAAACATTAAAATTCTATTTGTGTGATTAATTTGAAAATGAAAAATTTTATGTAGATATGCAGAAATTAATAATTATGCTGATAGACTAATAGAAACTACTCAAACAGATGGGTAGGTATTTATGCTACTTGTGTGTTTTGTTTTGATTTATTTTTAGTTTAGAGACCTCAGGAATTTGGGATTTCTACACTCTTGCACATTGCTGTCAGAGCTTTATTTCTGAAATTTAAATCCTATCTTTTTTCCCTGATCAAAAATTCTGTGGTTTTCCATGGACTCTTGGATAAAATCCAAGCTCTTCAGCTTGATGTCTAAGGCTTTTTATATTCCGACTTCACCTCGCTGTCCCCCTTTATCTCATGCCCCAGCATTTCACAGTGGGTCTGGCTTCTCCTGAACACACCATGCCCTTGTTGCCCCTGTTTTCACACAGTTTCTCCTGCCGAGAGTCTCTTCTACCTGCCCTCTGCCCACATATTTCTTTTACCCTATTCTGTGTAATGAATGTGGTTAAGATCCAGTTTATGTTATTTTCTCTGTGATAACCTTCCTACCAGGCAAAGTAAATCTTTCCCTAAGGCATTAACATACTGGGTTGAGACCATTTTGCTTTCACATTAAAAAAAATTTTATCACTTCATGATAGGAGCTGTTAGTTTATTTTCTAGTTTGGGAGACAAACAATAAGAAAAAAAAAGACCTGATAGTGACACATATTTGTAAAGAAATGCATAGGGTCACATTGGTTACTTTGGTTGGGTGGCCATGGAAAGCCTCTTTAAGAAGGGATAAGAGGAACTCCAAATCACGAACAGGAGTCATGCAAAGGAGTAGAGGAAAAAGCATTAGAAGTAGAGGTAAAAGCATTATAAGCAGAGGGAACAGCAAGTGCAAGGACCCTAAAATGAGGGAAAGATAGGTGTTTTCTGGTAACAGAGGAAAGGCCAGGAGGCCTGGGCAGTGTGGTATCACAGAAATGGTCAGAGGTATGCAGGCTTAGATCACAGGAGGTCTATCAGCCCAGGAAAGGGTTTGGATTTTGCTCTAAGTGCGATGGGAAATCTTTGGAGGGTCTTAATCAGGAAAATGGCATTATCTGATTTTTTTTTAAGAAAATTATTTGTAGCATATATTGGAGGGGACAAAAAATGGAAGCAGAGAACCCAATTAGGTGATTTTATTTATGTGAGAAGTGACGGTGGTTTGAACTGAGAGGGCTAAAGTGGAGATGGAGAGTGGACAGATTTGGGCTTGGTTAGGGTTGTCAGGACTTGGGTTAATGTGTGGTCAAAGAGGAGTCAAGGATGATTCCTGTGTTTTGGGCTTGAGCCATAGAAAGGTGTAACATTGACTGAGATGTAAATGTTGGTGGGAGCAGGGGAGGGAGCAGAATTGTTGTGGAGTAAAATCAAAAGTTAATTTTTGGTTTTGTTAAATTTGAGATCCCTGTTAGCTCTCCAAGTGAAGGTGCCAAGTAGGCAGTTGGGGTTTTGAGCAGAATTCTGGGACGAGGGTAGGGCCGCAGGTACAGACGGAGGAGTCGGGATAAGGAAAGCATTTGAAGGTAGGACTGTATATAAATCACCTACGGAGAGAGTTGTAGGTTCAGAGACAAACACCCAGCGCCTGGTCCTTGGACTCTGGCATCTTACGGTTGAGCAGAGGGCAAGTTACCACAGAAGAATTTGAACAGAGTACCTGACGAGACAGAGTAAGGTTTCACATAACCCAAGGGAAGAAAATACTCCATGCAGGAAAGAGTGGACATCTCCACCCATTGCTATTTCTGAGGTCCAGTGAGATTAGGCTAGAGAAGAGACTGTTGGACCTAGTGCCCTGGCAGCATCTTTGACCTTGACAAGAACAGAGTTGGCAAGAGGTGGGCTGGAAGCCCAGGTGGAGTGGATTGAGGAGGGCCTGAGGTAAGGAAGCAATCACTGACCGTTCTTTCAAGAAGGCTGTGCAGAGAAATGGGCACTGATGGGAGAGATGGGATCAAAAGGGGTTTTGTCCAGTTTCGTTTTGCTTGATCATAGGAAGACATGGCCTTCTTCCCCATTATGCTGCATTGAGGGTATCCCAAGGTTTTCTGGCATGTGCGTGGCACACGGTAGGTCCAATGATAAATGTCAAGTTAAACTAGATAAATTTTCCATTTTTCATGTTGGTCATTATATAACCAAAAAAGCACAAATTTTGTGAGTATATTCCGAGCATTAACATGTTACATGGCTTTTGAATTTCAAACACCTTGTTACTCTTTGTACTTGGATTTTTTAAAACACAATGCTTCCTCTCTTACACATAGTGACTTTGCCATTTCAGGATACTTTCTGGTTTCTAGTTTTGTTTTCATCACAATACTCTGAGGCAAATCAGACCGTTCTCCATCTGACAGGAGAGTAAACTGAGACGTAGGTCACACCTTTTAGGACCACAGACGTGCCCATTCTTTTCCCTTTCACACTAGATCGCACCACCTCTAAGCTTGAGAGACTTATTACCTGTTTGAGATACTAAAATTTTTTCTACGAATTACTTTATAAATATTCATTGTGCCTAAATAACCTCAGTGATATAGCATTGATCTTAAATGACTTCATTGACATGCATGAAGTGATTTTATTGTATCAGCCTTAATTCATGAGACTGTGAAAGGATATGAAAGGCAGCATTGTGTGTGATAGCAAAATATTGGAAATAATCCAAATCTCCACATTGTCTGAATAACTAGATGGGGGAGTATAGATAAAATATGTCCTATTCATATGATGGCATACAATACTGTACACATTGATTTAAAAGGAATAAACTGTATCTATGTAGATCAACATGGATCTCAAAAACTTCAGTGAAAAATGAAAGATAAGACATATACTGTCTGTTTTTTTAGATACACGCTCGTGTGTGTGTGTGTGAGAGAGAGAGAGAGAGAGAGAGAGAGAGAAAGTCTGAAAGGATGCCCATCAAATCCATCAGAGTGGAATGGAATATTAAGGGTGGTGGTTAAAAGGAACTTTGCTAGTATGACAAAAAATATGTTAATTTAATTCTGAGTGGTGGGAAATAGATATATGTTTATATATATATATGTTTATATATATAAACATATGTTTACTTTTATATATATGTTTATATATATATAAACATATATATGTTTACTTCTTTGTATCTTTTTTAAAAATTTCCTTAACAGAAAAAAAGTTAATCTTGATTTTAAAATCCTCTACCAGGAGAGAAGAATAAAACATAGGGCAAATAGCAGGGATTGGATGTATTCCAAAAGATCTCTTTTTACTTATTGGAAACTATTTCATTTTAAAGTTTTAAATTGCTTAATTGTAAAGTTTTAAATTGAAATTTAATTCTTTAGTACATTATATTTTAAAGATGAATTAATTAAGGGGATGTCCATCCATTTAATTATTTTTCCTACATCAACCATAAAACTTAAAAACTAAAGTCCTGTCTTCTGTAAACCTACTTGTTTATTTGCAGCTGACCCACCTCCGTACATTGATGGGATTCGAATTAACAGCCCTCATTATTTAACTAAGATAAAGCTAACCACACCTGGGACCCATACCTTTACATTAGTGGTTTCTCAGTATGAAAAACAGAACACAATCCATTACACAGTCCGGGTAAGTAAACCAACATGACAGAACAATAATAGAAAGTACGTAACATCTCTGCTTTGTAAGTGGGATTATCTACAAAAAAGTTTATTTATAAAGATTAATCTATATATTGTTGAGTGTGTGTTTATCTGTATAACAATTCAGTATTAAATTATGATGATGCTTCATGCAGAAAATAATGCTTTTGAATGGTAAAATTTTTATTTTGAATAACATTTTGACTGAACATTTTAATTTTTAGAGCAGTAGTTTAGTCCTGAGGTAATTTGGTATGTTGGACTAATAAATTCACAGAGCAATAAAAGCTCCTTTAGTCTATATAATATTTTTATTGAATTAAAAAAGAAGACCTTGAACTTAGTGAAAGGAAATCGATTGCCTATAAACATGGCTCTCAGGTAGCTGGGAAGGCCATCGTAATTTTGTTCTGCATAGATTTGTTTGTCGTAGATCAGTCAAGAAGCTCAATTTGAATAGATTTTTAGTGACGAAAGGGACTTTGGGAGCTGCTTTCACCCCTTCATTCTTCACATGTAGAAGCCAAGGCCTAGGGAGATTGTGGTATGTCCTGAGTCATACAGTTAGCAGCAGACAGAGCCTTAGCCGCCCAACCTGCAGTTGTTTATTCCTGCCCTGATGCCAGGCTGCCTACAGAATCAGGACTATTATATATGCCAACTAATTTCTTAGTCTTCCAAAACATTCTTTCATCACTTTAGTGTTTTTATAAGCATAAATTTTATCACTATAATAATTTTTTTTTTTTACTCTAGGTATACTCAGCATGCAGCTTTACTTTTTCAAAGATTCCGTCACCATATACCATATCAAAGCAGGTAAGAGAATTTTTTCTCTGGGTCATAATCTCATCGAAATCTTAGAATTCCCTTTCCTTTTTCTCCTTTTCTCATTTTTTTTTTTTCATGTTTAACAATTTCTTACAAAGTAAAAACATTCTGGGACTTGACAGGACTACAAGGGAAATGTAAGTAGTCTCCAGTCTGGGTTGGAATACAAGCTCTTCAGTGAGCACCGTTAAGTGATTCTGTGGGAAAAAAATTAATTCAGAGAAAGAAGACTAATGCAAACCTTGGTCAGTAGGGAAGGCCGTAAGCAGAATTTGAGATTGACTCTGCAGGGCGGGCTGGACGTGTGGAAGAGGATTTTAGGGAGAATTCTTGGCAGGGCAGACTTGAAGGCTGAGAGTTGGAGACAGGGCTGAGAGTAGCAAAGTAGCCGGGCTGACTTGGAGAGGGATGCTGGCTGCTGGTGGCAATAAAGCCTGGAGAGAGAGGATGCAGCCACGGTGGAGAGTTGCCTTTTTTTTTCTTTTTTCTTTTTTTTTAAGGCACAAAGGAATTTTGTCTTTAAAATAGAGTTATAGAATGTGAAGTTTTGTTAATACAAAAGCTTTGTTTTATTAGATTAATGGAAAGTGGAGTGGTCAGAGTGCCGGAGGATGTGGAAATTTCCAAGAGACTCACAAAAATAACCCCATTTACCAATTCCATATAGAGAAGACTGGGCCACTACTGATCGAGCTAAGAGGACCAAGGTTTGTGATAAATAACTTTCTTAATAATGTTATATTAAAAATGAGTTTAGTGGAACAGAATAGGGTTTTGAAATATATATATGTGTGGACACTTAATTTATGATTAAAGAGTGAGGAAAGGGCACCATTCAATAATGGTGCTGGAATAATTAATATCCACATACCAAAAAGGTGATTAGACCCCTGTCTCACACCCAATCTAAAAATCAATTCCAGGTGGATTACTAATACAGGAGATGAGAACCTCAGGATAAGGAAAGACTTAAGACACAAAGAACACATAAAAAGATTTGTAAATATCCTACATTAGTAAGAAAAAGTCTGCGGTTTTTTTGTGTGTTTTTTTTTTTGGCTACGTCAGGTCTTAGTTGCGGCACACGGGATCTTCGTCGAGGCATGTGGGATCTTTCGTTGCGGCGCGTGGGCTTCTCTGTAGTTGGGGCGTGCAGGTTTTATCTTCTCTAGTTGTGGCGCGCAGGCTCCAGGGCTCATGGGCTCTGTGGTTTGCGGCACACAGGCTCTCTAGTTGAGGCACACGTGCTCAGTAGTTGTGGCATGTGGCCTTAGTTGCCCGGCGGCATGTGGGATCTTAGTTCCCTGACCAGGGATCAAACCCATGTCCCCTGCATTGTTAGGCAGATTCTTTACCATTGGACCACCAGGGAAGTCCCAAGTCTGCAGTTTTTAAAAAATAAAAACAAAAACTTGAATAGGCATGTCATAGGAGAAATAATCCAAATGGCCAATAAATTGTGTAAGAGCCAAAAATTAGAAAAGCCAGTGTTCATCAGTGGCATTTAAGATTATAAAACAGTTATACAGTAACAGAGTCTGCCATAACAATGAAAATAAATTACAGCTCCCCACAGCATGGGTACGTCTTGGGAGCAAGGCTGAGCGACAGAAGCCACATAACAGGATATGTGACTGTTTACCTGTTCTTGACTTCCACTTGTATGAAGTCAAGAACAGGTAAAACTAAACTATTGTTGAAGGATGCACACTTATGTAGTCAGACTATAGACAAAGCAGGAAAGTCATGACCAGGCAAGTTAGCTCTGGGGGACAGAGGCGGTGATCAAAAGGGAGCACACAGGGACTTCTGCAGTGCTGAGAGGGTTTTGTTGACTGAGGTGGGGGTAACCCAGGTGTTTGTTCACTTTATCAGTTACTTGTTAAGCTGTATATTTGTTTTATATGCACTGTGTTATATTTCACAATTTTAAAAGGTTTAAAAAATACAGAGAATACAAATAAAAATAGTACTAGCTTCTAAATAAAACTAGGCTTAACTTTGCCTTCCTGTAATTATAGACTATTTCAAAAGAAACTTATCCTTTAGATAAGACTAAGCTATTTTTCCATTGTCATTTTAAAAGCCTTTACCAGTTTGGTAAGTGAAATAAGGTACCTAATTGCCCTTTTGTATTTCATTACCATGTAGCTTGAATATGGAAAAATGTTTATTGACGATGTGTATTTTTTCCTTTATTCATATATTCATGTCTTTTGACCATTTTTCTGTTGGACTTGTCACGTTTTTCTTAATTGTAAGCGTGAGTAAGGGTATGTATGTAAAGGTATTAACTCCTTCACATATTTGCAGGTATTTTTCCCAGATTAATTTTTTTTCTCACATAGAAAAAAATGTTTCTTTATAATCAGATCTGTTTCTTTTGGTTTATTTTGCTGTGGGCAGGAACTCTCACCCTAATATCAAATAAATTTTTACCGTATTTTCTTCTAGTTCTTTTATGGTTTTATTTTTTACATTATTTGTTTCAAGTCCATGTGGAGTATATTTTGTATTTGGTGTGAAATACAGTTTAACAATTTTTTTTCTAAGCTTTTGTCACCTTATCACCACCTACATAAGTAATCCTTTCCCTACTGATTTGGAATGCCATGTGTACCATACGCTAATTATTTCTGTAAATTTAGATCTTATTTCAGGGTCCTCTCCTGTTCTTTTTCTGCCTGATACACTATTTTATCATTTAAATTTAACATTATTCTCTGAGAGCCTGTGGTAAAAATAGTCTCTTCTAAAGTAAGTTTAATAAAATGTTAATCTTTATGGCATCAATTTAAAAACGTAAATGGTGTTTTCTGTAATTAAGAGTAAAAATAGTATGCATGTGTCTCAGAGTGCTGTTTCCTCCTACTGAAGCTTTAGCAGCATGTACTTGATTTAATAGTCCATCTGCACTTTAGGTATAGTTATTTTGGGTATGTGTTTGAGACGACTTAATAACAGCAATAATTTGTTCTTTTTTACTGCTAGGCAATATAGTGTTGGATTTGAAGTTGTAACAGTTTCTGTGGTGGGAGACCCTGGTCCCCATGGCTTTCAGAGGAAATCTAGTGGTGACTACAGGTAATGTTGGCATTTTGATTGCTATCTAATTTACACTTTACTTTCTGTGGCATCATCACCTGAAAACCTTGTTCTCATTTTCCCTGAATATAGGTGTGGGTTTTGCTACCTGGAACTAGAAAATATACCTGCTGGGATCTACAATATCATTCCCAGTACTTTTTTGCCTAAACAAGAAGGACCGTTTTTCTTGGACTTTAATAGTATTATCCCCATCAAGACAACACAACTGCAGTGACAGAGAAACCTCAGCAATAGCTGGATCTTATACTCAGCAAACATCATCTCTTCAAGTGAGGACACAGATCTCCAGGACACTGAACACAGTCATCAGAACAGAATTAAATCTCTAAAAGCGTTCCTGTGGAATCTGGTGCTGAAGTCAGGGTCGTTCCTGTGGAATCTGGTGCTGAAGTCAGGGTGTGTGGTGAGAACTGTATGTAGTCAGAATTACCCTATGTCACTTAGAAGTACCATTTACATGGTTTTGTGTATGTATGGAGTGGGCTTGCATTTAGGGGCCACATTGTACAAAAAAGTGTAGATGCTTAAAGATTAGGCTCAGTCAAGCACTGAGATAGATGCCCTTGCTAAGAGGGAACCGAGACCAGACGAGGAAAGTGAGGGGTGTAGACTCACTCACTGAGTGGAACAGTAGGCTGGGATAATATTCTGAAGTATTTATGTTATGTTGTCTTCTTGGCAGAGCATGTTGTTGAGGTAGACCTGCTTGTGTCGTGAGTCTGCTGTACATCCTGGGCACCTAATTATCAAATGAATCATGTTACCGTGAGATTTTAATTCTGCATTATTTATGGCTTTAAATGCTTACTGTTGCCCATAGGTTATGAAAGGATAAAGTTTTAATACTAATTAACTTAGCATGAAGATGCTCATGCTTAAGAATGAAGGTTGTTGAAGTTAGATACCTGTCTCCCATTGACTCATGTAAAGAGAACTGAGGTATATTCATCAGTGTAGTTTTTATCAGGTTGATGAAAGTAGTAGTCTGAGACATTGAAGACATTACAGTTTAGTTTGTATAGTCTTTTTTAAATTGCTCTGTAGTTCAGTGTTCTTATGGCAACATCACTCTAAAGAAAATACAATTGAGGATTTAATATATGGCAATTGGGTTGCCTTTGAAAAAATTGCCAGGATACTCTTATGTATAAATTCCCAGTTGTTTACATAAAAATTCATCAGAGTAGAATGATGCTGAAGACTTAAAAGATCTAAAAATTAACACAGTGGGATTTTTCATCATCTCTAATTATTAAAACTTTTGTATTTCTATTATCTTTAATTGAAATAAAATGTTTGTTTATACTTATGGAAACTGAATAGTTTAACCTAGAGAAATTATTAGAGGACTTCATGTGGTATGTTCCATCTAAAACAGAACTCATTACTTGCATGAAAATGGACACTTTTACAAAAAAAGTCTGTTCTTTTACATTCAGGATAGTGGTAGATTGTACTAGTGATTGATAGTGAGATTTCACTTTGATAAATAGTGCTTTCACTTTTAGCATATTTTAGGTGGATTACTTTTCTATTACTTTTTAAAGAAAAATCTAAAGCATAAGAGGTATATTTATTATAGACATGATTTGAACCTTTTGTGTTAAAGATCTTATACGGGATGCAAACTAAGACCTAATCCCTGCCCTCAAAATCTAATGGAGGAGACCTATATAAACAATTTACTATATTGTAATGTTGAATTCTGTAACAGAGCTCTAAACAGAACTCACGATGTACAAGTAAAGATTAATTTTGGTTGGACCAATATAGAAAGAGAATAGAAACAACTGGGGAGCTTTTCGAAGTCCAGTGCCCAAGTATACCTGAATCACTAATCAACCTCTGGGGCTGAGACCTAGGAGATGCCCAGGTGCCACAGACAGGAGAACCAGGCCTCCAGCATAAGCACCTCATCTTTATTTATTTTCCTGCCACTGCGTCTCCGTACTACTCGGCTTTAGTAGCAGCAGAAGTGGAATTCTGATTCAAACCTGGTAATCAGGGCTTAAATTGTTTGTTAGGATCCAGGACCTTAACTGAAAAAAAATAAGAACAGATGACCACTGCATTCCATGCTCTTCCTTATGGCAAGAGGATTGTCTGGAAGATTTAGGCAACATCAGGATTTCTTATCTGAAGTCACAGAAAGACATTTTCTTAAGCCATTTTTATTACACTCAAGGTATTAAGACAAGTACAAAATAACCTTGTAATTAGGATACTGTATCAGTCATTAAAAAAGGAGAAAACAGGACAGTATGAAGGGATTTACACAAATGACAAATATATAAGCTTGACAGACTTAATGGGCAACTTGAATGGGGTTGCTTTTCTTTCTTTTAGAAACGCTAAGTTTTCTTAACAAAAAGGGACAAATAAAATACAATGCTCTAAATATGTGTAACCATGAAAACAAGAAAAGCAGTAATAGAACACTTACACTTAGCATAACAGACACCATTGCTTCTGTTTAACAGCCTTTGCCAACATGTGCCTCCTCCCTTTCCTAGCTGTAAGGAACAATTTCCTCTAAGAAATACTAGTGCAGCATAACCCTTAAATATTTTTTTATTTTTAAAGTTACAGCCTACAGAGAAAGAAACACCTTGTCAATCTAGAACAACACTGGCAACCATTCCCCATGCACTTCTCTTAGAATAAGTCCCCCTGGGCCGGTAGGATGAGGTTTACGCTATAGAACCTTTTCTTCCACAGCCATGAACCCCCTTCTGTGACAGGCCCCTGCTGCCCTCGTCCCACCCCCCCATCCCCACACCAGCATTTACCTTTCCCACCCCCAAAAGTGCAGCTCTTGGTGACCTTTTACAGAAGATGATTTTAATGGGTGTCCCAGCAAATTCACTTTTTTAAAAGCCCCCTCTGAAAACCAGAGATGATGAAAATGAATTGTGTCCTTGGATTTTTTTTTTTTTTTTAAGCCTTCATTGGGTCAAAAAGGTGTCGTTCTGAATATTTGAGTTTTGTCTTGTGTACCTGTTTTCCTTTAGATCCCCTGGGATATAAAGGAGAGAACAAGGCCATTTCCCCAATCGAGCCAGCCGTCGAGCCCGCTGGGGGCTCAGCTCCCCGGCCCCTTTACCGGCTCGGGGATTTTTCCCGGGAACTGGTAACAGCTTCCACAGCACTGACAGGGGACATTCCACAAAGGCCGTGGGCCTGGTCACAGCCCACCTGCAACGACTCTGTGCTGAAAAACACCAGCCTGAGAGCTCTTACCCAGAAGAAACATCTTCAGCTCTCAAGTTCACTGAAACGTCATTAGTGCAGTTTAGAGGCAATGCTTGGGATTTGGCATATATTAAATGATTATTGGCACAATTGTTCTCCATACAGTTTCATGTCTAAATATTGATATGCGCTTGGGCCAGAGCCGCGGCTCGATCAGCCGATCTGCACCACGTTTATGTCCTCGATGACCCTGTCCCTGCCCTTCGAGCCCTGCAGGGACAGCTGCCGCATCCTGTCCTCCAAGGCCTGGCCCTCGGGGGACGTGCTGCTCGGGCTCTCGCCACTGTCACCGCTGCTGCTGCCGAGACCCCGATGGTTGCTGGCTCTGTCACTTGCTTTATTCTCTGCCCCTTCCGCCCTGTCTCCTGTAGAAACGTAAAGGTCACGGGGTGAGTACCGACAATTCCAAAGGTCCCCTGGGCCCCAGCCCGTCAGCTGGCTCAACCTCCAGACTCCCAGTGTGGCCCCACTGTGCGCATCACACAAGCACTTCCATCACAGGACTGCCTACTGCTTTCGTTGTGCGGGAAACCATATATGTCCCTCATGTTTGCAGATGAAATCTGTCACACGCATGTAACAGCTGGGAAACAGAAACCTCTCTAGCAGGTGCTTGTCAAGAGGACTGTTGCGATGGCAGATACAGAAGGAAGCAGGTTGGGAGTGGAGCTGGGCGCCATCTCAGGCTGCCACACCACAGCATGTGCACCGAGGCCCTGAGCGTGGCCTCCGGGGCAGGCTCCCCCGAGCAGGGGGCTCAACTCACCTCGCTCCACCTCGCACTCGGGGGAGGAGGCCCCGCTGCACTCACTGCGGGGGCCCAGCACCGGGAACATCATCCCGAATTCCGACAGGGACATGGGGCTGGGCAGGTCCAGGCTGCCGGGCCTCACGGCTGCGGGGAACTGCTCGGGCATCTCCGACGGGCTCGTGGGACCCGAGCTGAAGCTGGACACGGACTGGGTCTCCGAATCATCTTCAGACACAAAGGTGCTGCAGTTGTCATCTTCGAAGGCCTCGGAGGCCACTAGGAGGAGAGAGAACAGCCATCACCCAGGCCTGACAGCCAGCCACCCAGTTCCTTACACGTCTCCAGACGCATCCACTGCAGGCAGGAGCTAGACAGGGCTTGGCAGCTGCAGGGTCCAACCACCTGATCCCAGGATCCCTTCACCTTGCAGGGAAGCCGCTGGACCCCATGGATACTCAGTGTCCTTACCATCACTTTCCAGCCCTGCCCTAGAAGTCAGCGTCACCAGACACTGCCTGAAGGTGGAAGGTGAATTCAGCCACAGATCGGGGGTTTTATCCACCCCAGTCCCCCAAACAGAACCCCCCGTGCACAGGAAGAGGACTGGCCTGCGTAACGCACCCTGAACCAAGCCAGCCAGGCTTCAGGGCTGCCTCCTTCCACGGGATGGGCAGCAGAAGCTGTTGGACGAGACGGCCCTGCGTGGAGTGTCTGCTGGGACCATCTTCTGAGTAACCTGTGATCTCATAGAAGACGTGCTCGGAGCCCAGCTAGATCACTACTGGCCACAGGAGAACACAGTTCCCTTACAGTGCTCTGTAGCTTGTGCCTCGTTTGTTTTGTGGACCGTTATGACCAAGGCCCAGAGACACGTCATTCTCACGGTTTGAAAGCCGCCTCAGCTTTGAACTATTTCCCCCTCAGCCCACACATGATCCCACTCCCCTTTCCTCCTCCCTCTGCTTTAAAAACAGCCTGTAGCATCCCACAGATGATCATCCACGAGAAGTACTGTAATGCTGAGCACAGAAAATGGGCTCAGCTCTGAGTTCAAATCCCATCTCCACTACTTGCTGTGTAGCCTTGGTCAAGGTACTTAACCTCTCTGAGCTTCATGTTCCTCTCCACACAGGGTTTATGAAATGATGTATACTAAAGTGCTCACATCACGGTTGCTCAAATTAGTTTTCCTTTTCTTTTACCTGGGGCCTGGCACTTGAATGTTTATTGGCTGAATTAAGGAACACCCAAGGGCAGAGTGTGGGGAAGGGCCAACGGCCATCATTCCACAGAAAAGGCAGAGAAGGATGTGTGCAGAGACAGTGCTGGGGGGTGGTTTCTGGACTGACATAGAGGGAGCCACCACAACCCTCTGTATCCATTTCCCAGGGGTGGTCCTTGGAAAACAGGTCCCCAAGGACAGACACATGTGCAGTGACCACTGGAGGCCGGCGCTCCTTCATTTAATCCTGACGACCGCTCTCTGTAGTGGACGACAGGGACCTTCATGTGCCCCCCGCTTTACAGGGGAAGAAACAGACAGGAGTTACACCCTAGCCCATGTCATGTACTAGTCATAGTGGGAAGGTCAGGACTTGAATCAAATCTGATTCCCAAGTCCCTATTCCAGACGACTCTTCTTCCCTGCGGGACTTCTCAGAGCCTTCAATGCCCTAACGTGTACTTGGAATCCGTCAGGAGTGAAAGTGTAACATTTCCCAAACATATCTAACCACAGAAGCCTGACTCTGAGGATGCTCAGTAGCATCCTGGTGAACACAGTGTCCCGCCAATGGGGGAGGCCCCAGGAAGCAGGTCGCACTAGCTGCACGTGTGCCCCTGACTCACCAGAAACAGCGTCAGGCTCGGGCTTGCGCCCCGACAGGTCCTCGGCAGCCGGGCTGCCCCCCTCGGCCCCGACACCGCACCCACGGGGCCCCATGGCGCTGGAGCGCCGCCGCTCGTGGATCTCGTCGGAAATCGTCTCCAGGTTCCTCAGGGCCGTCTTGTACTCGCCCTTCGCCAGGGCCAGCTTGGCCTGCAGTTCGTCCACCGTCTTCTTCAGCTGCTGCTCGGGAGAACGGGAGGCTCTGTGAGTGAGGCCGCCCCCGCCGGCCTGGCGATGCTCTTGAGGGACGGGTTCAAACATTTGCGCCCATCACTCTACCCTCAAGACACGACTGGGGCCCTGATCCCCTTCCACAGCTCTCCACGCAGCAGATATGAGAGCAGCCACCACCCCGCAACTCCCAGCCAGGTGACAACTTGAGCTCTATACCCAGGAGCAACCACTGGGAATAAGCCCATCAGGGAAGCAGCAGTGGGAGTCAAGTTCCCACAGAAGCCCCACACTCCAGCCATCTGATTCGGGAGCTGTGGTCCTCACACTTGAGGTGCATCAGGACCCCCCGGAGGGTGTGTTAAAACCCAGATGGCTGGGCCCCGCCTGCAGAGCCTCTGTTCAGTCGGTCTGGCGCGGGACTGGGAATCTGCACTGCCAGCAAGCTCCCGGGCCCTGCTGAGAACCACTAACCGAGTACAATATGGAAAGCGACTGAAGCAGATTCAGAGGGCGGTAGAGAGCACTAAGGACGCAGCAAGACCACTCTGAAGGCTGAGGACTTGGTCAAGAATGTGTCCCCCTCACTGGCAGCCATGGGGCCATTTGAAAGCCCACTACAGAAAGGGGGCTTTGAGGGCTTTGAGGGCAGAAAACTCCGATCTGCTTCAAAGCCAAAGGCCACACGTACCTCAAGCTGCATGTAGTACTTCGCCTTGAGTTCAAAGTAAGGCCTGTAGAAGACAGGAAGGAAACCTATAAGAGCACGATAGCAGTGCCCCCAAACAACTCCACGGGGTGTCCAGGGGGCAGCGGCTGCAGCTGGCCAGGCCATCCTCCAGCATTTACTCAGCTCTGAGGAGCCATGAGATAAGGGGGTGCTCCCAGCTCCTGGGCCTGATGGATACAGACACTCCCCCAGGGCCAAGCTGCCAGAAGGCCTATCTCAAGACACGGGAAACCCACACATATGCACACGTATCCCAGGGCCCCAAACCCTGGCTCACTGTCCTCGCTGGGGGGGCTGTTCAAGGCCACATAGGGCGTGCCCAGCAGCTAAGGTGGCCCAACCTCCTCTCCTAGGGCTGCCTAGCAGAGGAGGCTGAGAAGAAGCTGCCTCAACACACACCGGCTCTGCCGAGCTCATCCAGGGAAGGGAGAGGCACCACCGTCCCTCACTGAGGACAGCAGGGCCACCACAGGGACAGGGGCTCAGGTCGGCCTCTTGGATTCTGTGCTGGACTAGGGGGACCGGACAGCGTGCTGACCCAGCCAGGTCACGGGCAAGAGAGAGGACAAGAAAGGCCAACATTCTACGGGTTGTGGGTTCTGGGTCAGCGGGAAGACGCTGGCTCTTTCAGGAACTCGGGTGTCTGAGCATGAGGAGTTGACAATACTTTATTCTTGAGCCCTTCACCCTCCATGAGCTCGGGGTCTGTCTCTGGCTGTGGGGTCTAGGCCATTCCAGGTCCTATCTCTTTGCTTGGAGGCCCAGCAACTGTGAGTGAAGCCGGGGTTAGTCCCCAAGATCACTGTCATATGACAACATATAGGAGTGGTAGTGAGAAAAGCGGAAGAAAACCTCCATTGAAACCAGTCTTCCCAACACTGTAAATCAACTATACTTGAATAAAAAATATATACATTAAAAAAAAATAATTCCTTTGGGCCCATCTGTGTGTGTCAGTAATAAGATGAACTGTGCTTTCAGTGCTGTTTTATGGCCTACCTTTATTACATATAAATATTATGAACATATTTATATACTAATGAAGACAGAATCTATGTCATTATTTTAACTGCTCTAAACTATTCCAGTGTTTGGAAGTGTCAAGACTTATTTAACCAAAGACTATATTGTTGGACAAATTAACTGTTCCTAGTGTTTGGTATTATTATAACAGGGAAGAGCAAAATCTGACTCCATGTTGGATCTGTTTCTTTGACTTTAACCTTTGCTTTTCATCGCTTTTGTTATTATAATCATACATAATGGCCTGCCTCAGGAAACCCTGCCCCTCTGCCTGAATATTAAAGTACCTTTGTTCAGCTCACAGGGAGACAATCTGACCCTGCCCACCTGAGAATGGCGGCAGAAAAGAAGAAATTAACACAACCCCTCCCTGATGCTGGCCAAGCCAGGCACAACTAATGGCCTTTTTACTTTACTTCCTCACTTCCTCCCCCTCTCTGTTCTATAAAAGAAACTGGCATCCAGACCCCGAAAAGATGGTTTTGGGGGACACCAGTCCTCCATCTTCTCAGTCTGCCAGCTTTCTGAATAAAGTCGTATTCCTTGCCTCAACACCTCATCTCCTGATTTATTGGCCTGTCGTGTGTTGAGCAGAGTGAGCTTGGACTTGGTAACATTATAAGAAACTTTTGAAATAAATATCCTGTGAAAAGAAAGAAAGAAAGAGAGAGAGAGAGAGAGAGGGAGGGAGGGAGGGAGGGAGGGAGGGAGGGAGGGAGGAAGAAAGAAAAAGAGAGAGAGAGAAAGAAAAGAAAGAAAGAAAGAAAGAAGAAAGAAAGAAAGAAAGAAAGAAAGAAAAGAAAGAAAAAGGAAGGAAAGAAGAAAGGGAAGGAAGGGAGGGAGGGAAGAAGGAAGGAAAGGACGGAGGGACAAAGGAAAGGAGGGAGGGACGATGGAAAGGAGGGAGGGAGGAAGGAAAGGAGGAAGGAAGAAAAGGAGGAAGGAAGGAAGGGAGGAAGGAAGAAAGAAAAGAAACCAGTCTTGCTCCACTTCATCAGCTCTTGGTCTACAAGGATGTGTATTATGTACCTAGTTCACCCCATTGTGCTGACAGGTAATGAGGGACAGGGCCTCATCCACACCGTCAGCCACAGAGCCAAGGGCACGCCCTGAGTTTCCCAAAGCCCAGCCCCAGCCCACGGGCCAGCTAATGGTTTGCTCTTGAAATTCCTCTTCCTGTGCTCCCAGGTCGGAGCAGCCCCACCCCTGGGGGGTTACAGGTAGCCTGGGCAGGGGGCTCTGGTGGGGCAGGCCACAGAAAAGGTTGAGAAGATGAGGAAGAGGAAACGAGCAGCAGTCCAGGGACCCGCTCGCCCAGGCTCACTTGGACTTGTTGATAGCTCGCTTGAGTTTCTTCTCCAGCTGCCGCATGCGGCCCATGGCCGCATTGTACCTGGCTGCCGTCTCCTTGTGCACCAGCTCGCTCCTCGTCTTGGTCTGCTCCGCCTCCATGACCTTCAAATGACAGCAGAGGTCAGCCCAGCCAAACCCAGAATGGTCCCTTGTTGGGGTATTACTTATGTAATTTAAAAAAACTAGGAATTTGGGATTCCCATATACACACTACTATATATAATGTAGATAAACAAGGACCTACTGTAGAGCACAGGGAACTAAACTCAATATCTTGTAATAACCTATAAGGGAAAAGAATATGAAAAGAATATATATGTATATATATAAAACTGAATCACTGTGCTGTACACCTGAAACTATCACAACATTGTAAATCAACTATACTTCAATAAAATGTTTTTAAAATAAATGAAAAAAAATTATTTGAGGAAATTAGTGGGCAGACTAAGATTAAATGAACTTCCAAAGAGAACAGAATTATTTTTCCCTATTCATCTATTCTGGAAAAATCACATCAGATCAGATGAAATAGATCGGCTGAGGCAATGAGCAGGAAAGAAGAGAAGGAAAAACAAAAAATCAGAGAGAAAAAAAAAAGAAACATTCTCTGATTTAGTTGACGTCCACTTCCTCTGAGTAGCCACTGTGGGTACCTCCTGTTCTCACCTAGGGTCAGGGACTGAGGGGCAGGCAGGCGGTACCAGTGGGAACTCAGACGTCAGGGACCTGGGAGCCCTACAAAGCTAGGTATGTGCGCGTCAGGACGGCAAGGCAATGGTGACCTCAGCTGTTTGGCCCCTTCCCAAATATCCTGAGTTAGCTGGTGGACAAGAATCCAGGATCCAGAGGGTCAAACTGAACAGATTTGGGGGTTTACAAAAATTTGTGACCAGGTGACCAGTCAGTGTTCTGGTGGGAGATTCTGGTTTTAAAAATGAGTTCAAGGGGGCTTCCCTGGTGGCGCAGTGGTTGAGAGTCCGCCTGCCGATGCAGGGGACGTGGGTTTGTGCCCCGGTCCGGGAGGATCCCCCATGCCACGGAGCAGCTGGGCCCGTGAGCCATGGCCACTGAGCCTGCGCGTCCGGAGCCTGTGCTCCGCAACGGGAGAGGCCCACGTACCGCAAAAAAAAAAAATAAAAATGAGTTCAAAACCTAACAATCAAGGGCCCTCCATGGCAGCTCAAAGGCACATTCCTAGAAACAGGGACAGTGTTGGTTCTCTCCCCCATCACCTAAAAAGCATCAGAACAAGGCCAGCTGGGAGGAGAGATGATGCAGGAGATAAACAGCAGTTTAGGCCACATCAGCGGCTCACAACTTCCTTCTCATCTTTTACTTACAACTCACCCAAGTGTTATGGGATGAACTGGAAAAGCAGCAGTGAGGTGGGGCGAGAGGGCCGTGCTTTATTTTACCCAAAGAGCAGCAGGGAGGAGACCCAGCAGGACAGTTGCAGGAGGACACCACCCAGGAGGAAGCCAGCGGTCCATCACCCCCTCCAGGCAACAGCCACAGTCAGCTCGGGGAAGTTTACTTATGCACTTATAATAAGGGGTTTTTTTAAGTGTCAGGAAAAATTCTGAAAGACTTCGATATGAGCATAAAACGACTGGGTGCCCTGTTCTGTCTGGGTGTCCTGCCCCCTTCCAGGTTATCTCTGCCTTTCCTTGTCTTGGAGCTGTTTTATGACCCTGTAAGTTGAGGAAAACTGATAGTAATATAAATGATTCTTACCCCTAGAAATGAAGATTGTGTCCAGTAGAGATGCATTTGATTATTGATTGCCCTGTAAATATTGACCAATTCTGTATCTTGTAAATTCATTTCAGCATTCCTAAACTTCTGTATGAGTGTGTTTTTTGAATTCTCCTTTGAAAGAGCTGTAACATCTTATTAGTTCCATCCTTAATGAGTTAAATAAAATCTTTGACAGGAGAACACTTTATACTTATCAGAGTTCACCCTTTACCTTCTTTAAAATGTATATCTTTTAACAATGTTTTTTTTGTTGTTTTCTGTTTTTTCTTTTTAACAATGGTTTTAATGCTTGAGATACTTTTAAAAACAGAATTAAAACAAAGTCAGAGAATGGAAATAGGGAAGTGAGACAAGCTGGCATGTGGTGACAGGCTTGCTAAAATGACCTCTCAATCAAGACCAAGGGGCTCCGGAGAACCCTTCCCCTTGGCTTCTAACACCAAAGATGTCACAGTGACATAAAATGCACTCGAAACCTCCCCAGCTTGGTCACTTAGGGAAACGGTAGTAACTCTTCAGTCTTGTCTTAAATCTTAATCTTTAAGGATTCACTGCTGTAACCTTTATGAACACACAAAACCCAAGCATATCAGACAGATGAAGGCAACCTATTGTGATCTGTTCCACTGCAAGAGGATTCAATGCAGGGTTCACCTTTAAGGACCAGTCTGAAAGCATTTTAAATAGGCGATCTACAAAAGCTCTGATCTGAGGCTACAATACAGAGCATTCCCTGCAAGAAGCAGGGCTCTCACCGACTGCACACAGGCCCTTGTTCTTCCTTGGCCCTTCGTCTGCAAAACTCTTCCTAAAATTAAACACTCGGAAGGCTCCGAGCACTTGGCGACATTGCCAGCGCAGAGTGAGGCAGCAGCAAGGATGCCGTCCCGATTCACCCCCACCAGTCCACCTACCATCCCGTCCCAACCTCCCGACCCCACGTGCACATAACCCCCTGCTCTCGCAGGAGAGTCTCCACTCCGCTTCCCGCCTCTAGGGAGAAAGTCCCCAAGCAGGTCACCTTGGTTACGTCTCCTAGGTAACCAAGCAGCCCCTGAAACATGGAACCAGCTGTGAACTGTGTGCCCAGGGGTGGGAAAGGAATGTGGGGATAAGGGCAGATACTGGGAAGGTGGAAGCCACAAATGGAAGCACAACGCAGATGTCCCTGCAGACCTCAAGGTGGCCAGACGCACGTGCAACCCAGCCCTGGGGCGCCAGCGCCCAGACCTCCGCGAAGGCTGGGCTGACAGATAATTGGCCTGGACTCTGGGCCCCTGAACCCCCGGTCAGCACCACGCTCTTCAGTTTACCACCAGCATATTCAACTCAGAGCTGCGTACTCTGATTAAGCACCTACTGTGTGCACAGAGCACACTGGAGACCAAACCCGGACCGCCAGCCTCACAGGGCAGACGCCCAGCAGCACCGCGCTACTCCGGCAGCTGGGATCCAGGCTGTCGGGACCACCGGGCCCAGGGGCGTGGGTGGGGGCCGGCAGCAGAGGCTGCTCTGGGGGGCTCGGTGCGGGGTGCTGGGGGAAAGGGCGTGGGCGGGGAAGCACTTAGGGCTGGGGGTGCTTAGCAGAGCCACCCGTCCACCCTCCGCGGGCAGCGCTCAGCTTCCCGCCTCCTTCCCCAGAGCTGGCAGCCTCCCGGAGAAATCACTATCTGGGCACCAACAGCCCTGGGACCCTCTTCCCCAGGGGGACCATGTCCCGGGGCTGACCCACGGGCTCTGTGCTAACCTCTGGGTGCACTGGCCTCTGCGGATTCTAACGACTAAGAAGTCAGCATCCCTGGGGTTCCCAAAACCCAGACACACGCTCCTACCCCACCCCCCGGGCCGGCTCCAAACGCCCAAGGACGGACCACCCGCTGCTGCCCAATGGGAGGCTTTGAGGCCCCAGGCGTGAGGCCTGAGTGACCAGAACAGCCGCAGCACCACGGCCCAGGCAGGCAGCAGGTAGCGGGCCCTGGAAAAAGCATGTGGGGAGGCCACCGCTGGTGCTCGGGACCCTGAGAAGCCACAGGCCTCCCCCTGGGTCAGCAGAATAGACAGAATGGGGCCCAGCAGTGCTGACGGGCCCCCTCCCGGGAGCCGCAGGGCAGCCCAGGCCCTCTGCTCACAGCAACACCCAGAAGATGCTCAAACAGATACTTCCTACAGGGACACCAACGGGCACTGCCAGCCAGGCTGGGTCCCCTGCCGGCAGAATGAGCTCAACCGACCAGGAGACGTCCAGCCAGCCCGGCTCCTCTGTCTCACATTCAGCTCTCCCAACCTCGAGGCCATCCACCCTCATGCCCAACATCCCGGAGCTAAGAGCAGGGTCCCCCGCTCCCGAGAAGGTGGCTTCACGGTCTCCTCAGATCCTCGACCCATTCAGGCTGATTTCTGATTCCTCTTGCAGCCCTGGGTACAGGGCCAAGGAGGTAGCTTCCCAGGGCCTTGGGGGACAGGTGGTACATGCCCACCAGCACAGAAAAGCTGGCCATGTGCATCCCAGGGCTCAGATCCACGCCCCCAGGGCCTTCCTCTCCAGGAGCTGCTGGTCCCTGACAGTTCATGCCTCCCCACACCTCCTCCCTAGAAGGGCTGCTCCGCGGCCAAACTGGGTGAAGCTGGAGGGGCCTCAGCTGCCTAAAGCCCAAGTGGGAGCAGCAGGGACACCACGTCCCCAGTAAGGCCACTCAAGTGCGTCGCGGCTTCCAAAGCCCTGCTGATCCCAGCTCTGAGTGCAGAACTGTTCCTCTGTCCCTGCCCGGGGCACTGCATGTGGCCTAACAAGAGAGACCCCGGGGCTCCAGCGTGGCTCCAAGTGGAGCTGCCCATTGTCGCCCTAAGTCTGAAGGAACAGAAGGGACACACGGATGGCCTCAGGTAAGGAATGTGGGGACCCCAGGATCCTTCCACTGTGCCTGGGGTGGAGGTCACACAGCCCAAAGCACTGCCACTTCCTCAAGACAGCCTGGACCTTTCTGAGCTCTGCATCTTTCTCTAGACTCTTATGTGGCAGTTTCTTCAGGAGAAGAGGGTGAGATGACGCTCCCTTCTCCTGAAGAAACAGGCTTCCTGGAGGATCTAGAAGTCAGCCAAGGCTGGGGACATATTCCAGGCCGTTCGCTGTCTTTGTCCAGCAGCACTCAGGAAGCTGAGCGTGCCAGGCCCGCATGCCCCGGGAGCATGCTCAGTCAGAGTGCGGCTCACAGCAAAGCCACACGTGAGCGCCTGTACCATCCGTCACAACCCTGGAGTGTGCCCCCTCCAGGCTGGATTTCTCAGTGACACAGGGACATGGTCGAGGACAGCTCTGCCAAGGGCTCTGTCTCTTGCTGGTGTCAGTTTCCAATTCTCCTTCTCCCTCATCAGGTCAAGGAGCAGCATCTGAAGCCCATAAAACTGGGGAGGAATCTAGGGAAGAGGAACGGCAGCCCCAGGGTGGAAATCCTGGCCTGTGACCCAGAAAATCTGCTCATCCGCAGGGGTTACACCCCCATGACCAAGAAACCTTCAGTGACCTCAGTGAGAGCACACATCAGATGACCCTCCCTGGGACCGACCTCAGGGGCCCCATGCGACGTCAGGAGGCCCAGGGCCGTTTGGTACAGCCCCACAAGTTGCACACTGCACAACCCCAAGAAGCGCCATTCCCAAAGACTGGTGTGAATGGTGCTTCCGGAGTCATGGGATGTGGAGGTCTTGAGGACACCTCTCCCGGACTGCCACTCACCATCCACTTATGGTCCCAGGACTTAAAGAGTAGAAGGGAAAAAAAAAAAAAGCAGAAACCCATTTTGTTCTTTTTTAAAGGACAGATTAAGTGATTTCTGAATGATTCTGACTAGCTTGATTTGGGTCTTGTTTGGGGTGGACGAAGGGCAGGAAAGAAAGGCAGGCCTTCAGCTAATTTCTTGCAAGGAGCTACTCTAATTTTTTTTTTTTTTCTTGTCCTTTTCATTCTGTCAGGCTGTGGCTTGTAAATTTCCAAGATTTCCAACCTCCCCTTTGGCGTTTCCCCAGTGGACCCAGGAAAGCTGTGTTTGGCTCTCCCAACATCGTGTTCACTAGGTGGCAGGAGGCCCCAGGCCACACAAGCCCGGCTGGGAGCCCGGGGTTCAGGGGAGGTGCTACAGAGTCGACCCACATTTGACACCAAGTCCAAGCCGTTTGTGTGTCAGGCATTCCATTTAAGGAAGCACAAGGCCATCTTTAATTATCAGGTCCCCCAGGACTTGAGCCACCGTGGCAGGTGACATTGAAAAGGTTCTCTTCCAGCCCCGCAGGTGGCCTCTCAGGGAATCCAGACTAGCTCCCACCCTCTACATCACCCTTCATCCAAGGCCTCACCCACCTCCCCACAGCAAACCAGCTGGAGGAGGGGAGGAAAGAGGTGACAAGTCCAGCTATACCCACCACTTCCGATTCTCAGCAATATGGCCAGAGGGCAGATCGTGGGAGCTGGTAAAGGGCCAAACAATGATGGCACCAAACCTAGGAGTCAAAGCCCACTTCCTGTGCATACACTGGTTCCCCAGACCCCAGCCCAGCCCGAAGGCCGGCCTGCGCACCCCCTGTATTCTGGCCTCATCTGCCATGGCCCCCGCTTCTCACCAACTGGCACCCACCCCTGAGTCCAGGCTCAGCAAGGTCCTCCACCCCAGGCTCCAAACCCAGTCAGTCCCCTGGGACTCAGAGGGAGGGGACTCTGGAGAACGATCGGGTCCCTCGGGAAAGCCCCATCCACAGTCAGGACCGTCAGGGGTGATCTGAACCAGACAAACCTCAAACGACAGGGAAGGGGCAGGTACGCCTGTCACCGGGTGACTGTCATCGCGGAGTACGGCTCAGTCCCAGGCCCGCAGAGACCCCATGGAGATGACCACCTGTGACGCACAACATGCCTGGGGGTCTGTTTCCTCTGCTCGGGGAAACCAGCGGGGAGTCTGGGTCTGATGGGCACCTGCACCCCGAGGCCGCAGGAACCCAAGGCGGACGCAAGCCCAGCCCCTCTCCCCACCCTACGCCCACACGCAGACGCATGCCCCCGCCCCCCGCCCCTGCCCACAGGCAGGCTCAAGGCAGAGGCGCGCACCCGGGCGTAAGCCCAGCCCGGCCCTGGTTCCACGGACACGTTCCGCTGAGACTCATACCCTCTGGGTGGCGTGGTTCAGCATCTCCTGCCAGGCCGAGTCAAACTGCCGCTTGTCATCCTCCAGCAGCCGCTGCTCGGCCAGGGAGATGGTCTCCTTGGCAGCGCGGAGCACCTCGGTGGCCCTCTGGAAGTCCTGCGTGGCTCTCTGAGCTTCCAGCTGCGCCTGCGCGAGAGAGAAACCTCATGAGGCCTCGGACACAGCAGGGGCTCCTGCTGGCTCATCACACCCTCCAGAAGGTGGGCGTCCCGAGGGCCTGGACGAGTCCTGTCCTTCTCTGCCTGGGCAGCCTGAGAACAGGCCGGGCACCTGCAGGTCTGTGTAGATGCTGGATGGGGGAGTGGAGGGTCTTCACAGCCCGGGACCCAACATACCAGATAAACACGCAGGCTCTGGGTCAGAGTTAGAGGCAGCGAACTGGCCCATCCGTGCTGGGTAGTGTCAACCGTGGCCCTTCACAGAGATGATCCCATTTGCTAATGAGGCCAAGGGTATCAGTGTCTCCAGCAGCACCCCTGCCCAGACACATGGTTCAGCTCACAGCACGTAAGAATCAGAAAAGCCCCGGAGATTACTGTCCAACAGCGTCATTCTGAGTGGGAACCGTGGCTTCCACAGGCCAGGGCCATCCCTGAGCTCACGCGGCTGGACCAGACTCCAGCCGCTCCGAGGCCCTGCCTCCCCGTGCGGTGACCCTGCGGGACAGGCCCCCACTCAAATCACACGCGCCGACACCTGCGATGGGTGGGGGGAAGGCCCTGATCGTCTCGTTGCTGTCCCTGCTTTCAGGGAACTTCAAGTGGGAGAATCAACAGAAGCGGCAGCAGAGCCCCGTTAGCCTGGACTATCGGGAACATGAAACGTCACTGATCCAAACTGAGTGTGAAACACCCCACATTTTAAAGTCTTAGAACAAAAAGAGAATAGCGATCTCCTTTATAATGACCATGTTGATTACATGATGAAATGACAATATTTTGTACCTAAGGGGTTAAAATGTATTATTTAAAACTAATTCCACCTGCTATTTTTAAATCTTTTACTGGGACTAGAAAATTGTAAGTCACATAGTTGACTCGCATTCTGTTGTTTTCATGCAGTAGAAACGCGTCCCCCAGGAGTGGGCCATGAGGTTGCACCAGAAATTTGCAGCAAATCCTTGTCACTGCTCTCAGCAGGCCCACCTTGAACTCCCTGCCAGGGTTCAGGCAAGCTGCTGCCAGATGCTGGCCTGCTGCAGCCCCCCACTCACCCCTGGCTAACCGGATCCCTCAGTCAGTTGCATAAACTGGGGCACACCCCCGAGGCAGTCCCTGGGACCCAGGAGGTGGGTGGAACATCTGGGCCCACACCCATTCCCAGAGTGAGTCTCACGTGACTGAGAGGAAGTCTTCAGATACCACAGGCCAAGGACACTTTTCAAAGGCAGTTGAGAGGAACAAAATCAGACTTGGAGCCCATCAGCCCCCAGGGTGAGGGACAGCTGTGCGAACCCTCGGTGCCCCCTCCATCTTTTTGATCGTGTAACTGCGGGTCACACCCGACCCGACCCTCAGGCAACAACTACCTGGTCAGGGAGCCGAACTGGGGAAGGAGTGGACATTCAGAAGTACCAGAGGGAGGGGACACGAAGGAGAAATTTCTTCCCATGGAGGGAATCCAGGATGGCTTCTTAAATGAGGATGATCCCGAACTGAGGGCTGGAGATGGGGATGATCTGAAAATGTGGGTTGGTGGGGGACCTGGAGGAAGCAGAGTTATGAAACAGCGTCTGTAGGAGGCTTGACAAAGGCTCCCATCAAGGTTTCAAAAGGGAGTCAAGGGCTTCCCTGGTGGCACGGATTCGTGCCCCGGTCCAGGAAGATCCCACATGCTGCGGAGCAGCTGGGCCCGTGAGCCATGGCCGCTGAGCCTGCGCGTCTGGAGCCTGTGCTCCTCAACGGGAGAGGCCACAATGGTGAGAGGCCTGCATACTGCAAAAAAAAAAAAAAAAAAAAAAAGGAGTCAAGAACAGAGGCTGTGAATGAATGCCAGGCTAAAGCTTCCACCGGGGGACCTGCCTGCTGCAGACCCACTGTGTGGCCCTGGGACCACACAGGTGTGCCTCAGGGACACAGTGGGGACCAGGGGCCGCCCTCTAGGACACACCACTGAGAAGACAGCACCACCTGCTGTCAGCAGCACACTCACTGCTCCAGAGCCGAGCTCCAGGTCCACCGTGCTTCTCCAGTGTGAGGACAGCCCTCGGGGGCCCTCCACCTGCCCAGACGTGCCGGAGGGCACCTGGCACTAAGAAGCCGTCCCATGCTGAACCACAGACCGCCTAGAGGCTTCAAACCAGGACCATCAGACCATAATTAACCCCACAGGTTCTCACATTTTCTAAGAAGGGATCTGTGTTTAAGGAAATTTTAGTATTTCAATTCAGCCACGTCTCCCTGCTTGAGTAATGAAGCTTTTCTTTCTTCAGACAAGCCAAAAACAGATGCCCTCATGGGAACCTTCTGAAATGTGGCTGCCGTGACCCAGGCCCAGCCCCTCCTGACCCGCTGCTATGCATCTGCTGTGTTCCAAATAAGGGAACCAGATCCCTACAAAGAGGGAAAAGAGGATGCCCATCTGAAGTGCCCTGTAGAACATGCTCTCTTTTGAGTCCCTGGGGAGTTTCTGAAGTTTCCTCAAGGCTCTGTCCCTCTTGTGGTATCAGAAATGTGCTTTCCTTGTCATATTGTGGAACCTGCTAATATGAGGGTTTGGTATACATTTAACCCAGATGGCATCTCTCCATCATTTATCCCCTCACTCATTCATTCATTCAAGTAAGTGCTGGACACGTGTTCTGTACTCACTGTCTATTCACTGCATCTTTCTTGGAAATAGAGCCCCCATGTCTCCAGGTGAGGCAATGTCCCAGCTAAAACCTACTTCCCAGCTGTCACTAACTTTTAGCTAATGAGATGTAAATAGATATTGAGTGAGGCTTGTACCCCTGTTACTAACCTTGTTGCTAACTTTTAGCTAGTACTCCTCTTACTAACTTTTAGCTAACGAGATATAAATAGATACTGAGCGAGACTTTCAGGAGAGCTCCTTTGTCTTTCCATCTGTGATATTAATATGACAGCTGGTGCTTCAACAGCCTTTTTGGATCATGAGGCAACTCTCTTAAGGATGAAGGAACAGTAAATTAGGTCCCTGCCCTGAACTGACTTTTTACATGACAGAGAAAATAAAGTCTCATATTCAAGCCAGTGTTATTTGGGGGTTTTCTGTTATGTTCAGCCAAATCTAAACCTAAATGATAACACATCTTCCCCTCCACACAGCTGGGCTATTCTGTAAACCTGATAGATGTGACTATAGCAGCCCGCATAGACTGGTCAGATCTCCCTCAACTTCTTTCAGGCTGCTCAGAGCCTATTTTATAACTGTTAAGCCCAAGGAAACAACTTTGGGGCTTCCTAAAGAACCCCAAAGCACATGGCCTGTTTGTAAGGCATTTCATAAAACATTTTCTAAACCCACACACACAAGGAAGGACCAGGCGGGTGCACACAATGTGGGGAGGGGAGCATGCCATCGCCCGCCCCCAGCAGGACACGAGCCGCTGGACATTGATGAGGCATCTCCTGGGCGCTGAGTTCTGGGGAGGAGGGGTTCACACCAACATAAAGGGTTCCAACTCAGTCGGGTAAACAGACACGTTCATTACAAACTCCAATTCAAGACAGACAGTGACAAGTGACCGGTGTAAAGCACATGGGAATGTTGGAAAGAAAGAGTGATTAGTCCAAGGTTTCTTAGGGAAGAGTTCTCGAAGCAGAGGGTGTCAGGCACCAGGCACCATGGAGCACAGGAGGCATCCAAGAGCTCACACCCATGTCTAACCGAGGAGGCTTAACTCAGAGACTACTTCCCACCCTCCTAACAGGAACACGTGACCTCAAAAATCAGAAGCCAACTTAGAGTCCAAGAAAAGAGCAGGCTGTATCTGGCTCTCACCATCATATGAAAGACGATACCTAGAAATCTTTAGCCCAGCCAACTAGGTTTTACCTTCAAACTCCAACAAAGGACCCAGGCCCTGGTATTAATACATTATCTGAATAAGGGCCCTACACTCCCGGGCTCCCCAAGTGCACACACGGCCCAGCGGGGCTCACGCACGGCAGGGAAACCCAGTTAGCAAACCAGAGAGCTGAGGCCTGCCCGACACAGCGCTGAGGAGGACATGTTAGCAGAACCAGACTGGCGCTGTACAATGCAACACAGGAAAAAGGTGAAATATCCTCATGACTCGTGAACACGAATGGCTTTCACGGAAACAGCGCTATGGGGAGAGTGTTAAAAGGCTGCTTGTGAATGGATTTGATAAGTGGGTTCCCACGGTGTCATCAACAAAGGGGGAGAGGGTGGAGAGGCCGGCCACTGTCGAGGCCACGGCCATGGCCTTCACTCCACTCCACGCCAGCCCACCATCGGCCTCAGGAAGGAACAAAAGCATCCGGATGTTTGCGCTGGTTGCAACAGAGGTACAAGGTGGAAGGAGGTTTGCAGGCCATCCAGTTCAACCCTCATTTTTCAAAGGAGGGCCCAGAGAAGCAAGGCCACTTGTTAAACATCACACAGCTACTTAGTAGCTGGCCAGAGCCAGGAAAACAGAGCCCCCAACCCTTGGTGGGGCTATTTCTGCTCTACAACAAGGTGCCTGCAACCTGGGTAACGTTGCCAATGACATGATCGTGGGGCAAGTGGACAGTCTACCCATAAATAATACACAGCCAGAGGAGCTGTTGAGGGACCAAAGACCAGATAGCGGCTCAAACTGTGCAGGACTGCGCCCCTACCTGGGATTCACACCAGCCAGTGAGCTGCAGAAACTGAAAAAGAGTAGGGGTCGTGTCACTCGGCTGCCCAAAGCCATGCTCTAGCTAAGGGTAGCTCCAGATCACGCAGAAAGCCTGCAAGACGAGACTAACCCAGTACCTGACTCCTAACAAACCCTAAGTGTGGATTTAGATGATTACAAAGAAAATCATAGCAGCTACTGTTGGAGCATTTATTCTGAGCATAATACATAATAAGGTGTTCTGGGACACATCTCATTTAGATCTCATAATTACCCTGTGAGGTCCTCCAAGTGTCATCCCTACTTTATAAAGGAGACCAAGGTCAGAAAGGTTAAAGAAGTTGCCCAAGGTTACACAGATAGCAAGGGTGGGTCCAGATTAAAACCCTGACCCAGTGCCTCCCTGCTAAGCTTCTACCAAGTACCACCCACTGGGCTACACACTTCTGACCAAGAGGTGCTGGTCAAGCAAGCCTCTCACTGTTGTGGCCTCTCCCGTTGCGGAGCACAGGCCCCGGACGCGCAGGCTCAGCGGCCACGGCTCACGGGCCCAGCCGCTCCGCGGCATGTGGGATCTTCCCGGACCGGGGCACGAGCCCATGTCCCCTGCATCGCAGGCGGACTCTCAACCACTGCGCCACCAGAGAAGCCCTTTTTTTTTTCTTATTTGTTTATTTATATTTATTTATTTTTGGCTGAGTTGGGTCTTTGTTGCTGCATGCAGGGTTTTTCTAGTTGCAGCGAGTGGGGGCTGCTCTTCGTTGCGGTGCGCGGGCTTCTCATTGCGGTGGCTTCTCTCGTTGCAGAGCACGGCTCTAGGTACGCGGGCTTCATGGGCTCAGTAGTTGTGGCTCGTGGGTTCTACAGCGTAGGCTCAGTAGTTGTGGCGCACAGGCTTAGTTGCTCCGCGGCATGTGGGATCTTCCCAGGCCAGGGCTCGAACCCATGTCTCCTGCATTGGCAGGAGGATTCTTAACCACTGTGCCACCAGGGAAGCCCAAGCGAGGTCCCTCTTACTTCTCCTCCCTAATCACAGGGTCACACTGGCCACTGCTAAATAGATGGGTACGGGTAGGGGGTTTGCAGGGAGAAAAGACGTCAGCCACCAAGGGGACCACGTTTCCCTTCCACAGAGTGCGAGTGAGGGGGGTAAGGGATGTGGGATGCCCGGTGTAAGAGCTGAGCGCTTTCCCAGTCAGGAGTCGGGGAGCAGATGGTGGGGTCTATAGAGGCTGATGCTGAAAGCTCTCTAAGCGTGACCTCTCCTGCACCCCGACCCTGTTCCCTCACCTGCTCTTGGCAACAACTCGGACCCCACTCCCAGGGGAGCATGGGGCAGTCACAATTTCTCTTCTATCAAAACCACATTCCCATTCAGGTCAGAGGCCTCTGGATGGCTTTCCCTATTCGCTATGAACGCCTTTAGCACTTGAAACCCAAAGGGATTCTCTGGGTTTACTTAGGAACCAATGGGCTCCATCTGCACCCACCTCCCAGTGCTCGATGGGAACAATCACGGATCAACAAGAGGCTTCCGGAAACCTCGGGACACCTGGGCGTGAAATGAACATAGGGTGCCCCACTGCCTCCTAAAGAGGATCAGAAAGTCACCAGCCTGGGGAGCACAGAGGCCGTCCAGAATGTGAGGGCAGCAACGGCCCTTCAGTGGCCATGGGCCTCAGAGCACCACAGGGAGGTCCGCCTTCTATGGCCCGAGTACTCTGGCTGGGATGACCCCACCCCACAGGAGAGCAGGACGAGGTCAAGGTGACTGCTGCACTGGACATCCGCTGGGGGGAAGCCCCCTGTCCTTGCCTGTTTAAAAAAAAGATACAATTTTGTCCTTGCCCCTTTACAGTGACTGTTGCATGTGCCGCTGGGAGAATCCATCCCCCAGCTAGAAGCTCATGAAGAAAAGCCACAGATGCCTCTCTGAGCCATCTCAGGAAGATCCAAGATCCCCAGCGAGGGAGGGATATCAGGATGAACATCAAAGTGGGCGGGAGACGGGGCATGTGTTCTCAGTTTCACTCAAGCTCTCGTTGTCCGCCAGTGTTCTGAGCAATCCCAGGGATGGGAAGTTGCCAGAGTCTGAGACTTTCAATTCTGAAAAATTCCTCCTTCCACGCCCTTTCAAGCCTGTCTGAGGTTAATGGAAGAATGGCCAGAGATGGGCATCCGCCACCTTGACCCTGAGGATGTTCCGGACACAAACATTTTAATCAGAAGCATTTTCTGGAGAGAATGCCAAGAAGTCCATTTAGTTCCTTGATTATTTTTCATATCCAGTGTTCCTAATTATTTCATTTTTATTTAGTCAAAATTATTTTCATTAGGATCAGTTCTTTTCAATTTCAAATCAATTTGAGCCATTGAGTAGTTTCATCCAAAAACTTTACTCATTATACAGCCTATGCCATGGAGTTTTCCATTATTTCTGTCAAACTCAATTTTCCTGGACCAATTTTTGCAGATCTAGAAATGTGTTGAACATACGGGACATCAATCAATTTTTAATCAGTCCCAAATGTTACCATGTACAGTTTGTTACCATGTACAGTTTGTTACCATGTACAGTTTGAGCTGTTATCAGTTAATATTAAACTGTATAATATAAAACATATTAAACAATATATATTACAAATTATATGAAAGATCCATGGTGCGTATTTCTCATTAGAGAAATACGAGGAAGACGTGAGCAGTCTTAAGAGACATCACACAGGGCCTGCAGCTGGTTTAGTGGAAGGCTCATCAATAAATCAGAATGTCAAGAGTCCCAAGGGATGAGAAAACATCAAGGTCAAATAGTTTTGCTCTGTCCTGGGGTTAAAGATGAGCTGTTTAAAAACAAAAATTAAAAAGCTTTTATCTGCTTCAAAATAATACAGAAGTGAGAGCTGGGGTGGTCAGGGTGTAGGAAGGTAAAGACAAAACAAGACTGGCCAATGGGTTAGTGATTACAGAAGCTGTGTGATGGGTATATAGGGCTCCACTACACTACTTTGTATATATGTGAAATTTCCAATAATAAAAAGTAAAGGAAAAAATGATTCTCATTTGCAATTACCTACTTACTATTCTCTAGATCTGCAGTGTCTTATGCAGGAGCCACGGGCCACAGGTGGCTGTTTACATTTAATTACAATGAAATAAACTAGGTTTTCAGTTACTTGGTTGCACCAGTCATATTTCAAGGGCTCAGGAGTCACATGTGACTGATGGTCCCACACTGGACAGTGCAGACACAGAACATTTCCAGCATCACAGGAAGTTCTACTGGACAGGCTGGCCTAGATACTGGCCAACAATGAATGAAGGCTGGTGGAAGGTCTCAGCTACCATCCACAACCTCTGGTTTGTGTTCATCAAAACAGCATCTTCATGCTCATCGTTGCTAATTATTAGAGAAATGCAAATCAAAACTACAGTGAGGCACCACCTCACGCCAATCAGAATGGCCATCATTAAAAACTCTACAAATAACAAACTCTGGAGCAGGCATGGAGAAAAGAGAACCCTCCTACACTGTCGGTGGGAATATAAACTGGTGCAGCCGTTATGGATCCAGAACAGTATGGAGGTTCCTCAAAAAACAAAAATAGAACTACCATATGACCCGGCAATCCCACTACTGGGCATATACCCAGAGAAAACCGTAATTCAAAAAGACACATGCACCCCTATGTTTATTGCAGCACTGTTTGCAATAGCCAAGACATGGAACAACCTAAATGTCCATTGACAGAGGAATGGATAAAGAAGATGTGGTACATATATTCAATGGAATATTACTCAGCCATTAAAAAGAATGAAATAATGCCATTTGCAGCAATGTGAATGGACCTGGAGATTATCATATCAAGTGAAGTACGTCAGAAAGAGAAAGACAAATACCATGTGATATCACTTATATGTGGATTCTAAAATACGACACAGATAAACTTATTTACAAAACAGAAACAGACTCAATGACAGAGAACAGACTTGTGGTTGCCTAGGGGGAGGAGGGTGGGGGAGGGATGGATTGGGAGTTTGGGGTTAGCAGATGCAAACTATTACATGTAGAATGGATAAACAACAAGGTCCTACTGTATAGCACAGGGAAGTATATTCAATATCCTGTGATAAACCATAATGGAAAAGAGCATGAAAAAGAATGTATACGTATGTGTAACTGAATCATTTTGCTGTAGAGCAGAAATTAACAACGCTGTAAATCAGCTATACTTCAATAAAATAAAAAAATTTTTTTAAAGCAGCATTTTTGTTCCTGCTCTTTTTTTATAAATAATCATACAGTTAAAAACCTGTCATAAAGGAACCCTGGAGGCACACTGTGGTGAGGCCCTGGGTGCGGGGAAGGCCCAGCCACTCAGTAGGGTGCTATGACCCAGTTTCTGGCAGGACAATTCCCACTTCCCCTGGTCATCCAGGGCCCCAGAGTGACCAGGGCTGGGTGTGACTCAGGGGTTTCGGTTGGGGGCTTCGGGGAGGTTCATCTGGGATGGAGCCCACATTGCTTGTCTCCTGTGTGAGCCATCAGCCTGCGCCTGACCTCTGGGCCCAGCACACACGTCCACACCACACCCAGGGGCTTCCCGCTTCACTCACCTGCCGCTTGTCCCTCGGCCTCAGGTGGGCACCATCTGCCTCCCTACAGATGGTCCCCGGTCCAGCCAAGAGCCACTGGCAGGAGGGAGGGCATGGGGCTCTTAGCCCAAGTCAGCAGGTCAGGGCTGGCCAGCCGCTGCCGTCTCTGACCTTCACACTCGGCTCCCCCTGCACGATCACTGTGGCTCACCCAGCCTGCCAGCCACGCGTGGCAGGGTCTCCGGGAACGGCACATCCCACGCGGGCCCCCAAACCAAATGCTTGCTGCCGCAGCTGGGACCCAACAGATGCCGAGCCTCTCTCTGCGCCCCCCCTCCCCAGCCAGAAAAGTGCCTCCACATCCACCCCCTGGGCTCCCGCTTGCTCCCATGCTCACGTGGCTGGGCTCCAAGCTGGCACGAGTCGGTCCAGGGCAAGCCTGAGGCAGGGGACGGTGCCCAAGGCCAAGGCCCTCGTGACCCAGCAGCACGCCGGGAGCTACCACCAGGCCCAGACCCCTGGCCCACGGGGGTCTAATCACAGTCTTTGGGCTCGAGGAGACAGAAACAATGGAGACCAACCGTTTTGTTTTACAGAAGCGAAATCAAGAGCCTAAGAAGTGAACTGGCCTGCTCAAAGGGCCAAGTCACATACCACCTCTAACTTCCTCAAATACGCGCTCACTTGGCGAGCCTCTCTGCTGTGGAGGGTTCCCCAGACTCAGCAGGGCTGTACCTTCCTCCCCGCAAATCTTCCCCTTTATTTCTATCTCTGCCTTGTCCCCAAACCGCCCCCACCCCCAGGTCATTCCCAGGACACAAGAAGCACAGCATCTCCAAGTCTCGGGGTCAGAAAGACACACGTCAGGGAAGCTTCCCTGGAAAAGAGCGCAGACCCCGGGCACAACAGGGTCCCCGACCATGGCCCGAGGTTTTGAGGGAGGGGAGGGGGCTGCTTTGCATGGGCAGAGCCCCGGGCTCTGTAATTATGCCTCATGACGGCCCTTCACAGCTCATGAGCGGCTGCTGGCTTCCCATGGGGAAGAGGGAGCGCAGGAGCCGAGAGGTGGATGAAGAATCGGGATGCCAGGATGAGTAACGGCATCTCCCTCCGCTCAGCCACAGCCAGAGTCTCGCACCCGAAGACAGCAGCTGCCTTGGCAGAGCTCTGTCCCTGCTCTCACCTACTACTCCTCTCCTTTCTCTCCGGCGGGGAGTCAGGTGGCTGGCTGGCCCTCAGCCCGTTCTGCTTCTGTGGGCACAGCCCTCCCTCTACCTGGGGATTGTGAGGGAGCTGCCAACATCTCCAGGGCCTGCTCTCCAGAAGGCAGGTCCACCGGGACCACGTGGACAAACACCCCCCTTGCAGCTCTCCAATCCCAGGGCCCCCGGTTCTAAACACACCATAGTGCTGACGAAAGAAACCTTCCCCTGCCCTGCACAGAACTGGCATTGATCGCCTGGCACAGCTGGGCCGCTGTGAGGCACCGTCCTGCGTCCAAAGAACTGAGAGCACCAGGGTACACTCCCAGCACCAACAATGACCATTGTTCTTGGGTCTTCAACCTTGAACAAGTCACTGGATGTCTCAGACTGGAGGTGAAAGGACAAGGCCTCTCTTATCTCCCAGGGAGCCTGGTTCCCAGTACAGAAGACATGTAATTACAGCAGGATTTTTGAGGCCGTGGTCTGGAACACAGTGTCTGGCTTAGACATGTGCAAACAGTCCATCAGCAGGTGAGTTTACCACTGGGCTATTTTGCTTTTGCTGTCATCTTTATTGTATATATTTGGAAATATTCCATAATAAAAAGCTTACAAAATCTCTTATTGATGCACTTCTTAATCAGCTGTTACTTTGCTATTTATCTACCACATAGTTCTTTCCTCACACTCAAAATTATGTCACTGGGTTGAGTAAGGGCATCACGTGAGGGAAAAGGAGAGGCCCACACTATTTATCAAATCAAAATATAACCGCTGTTTCTAGTCAAATGCTTTAAACCGATCATAAGAAAAATACATTGTTCAAACAGCCAGGGAAATCTGAAAAAGGACTGGGCATGAGATGATACAAAAAGAACTGTTATTCATTTTGTTAGGTGTGAAAATGTGATCTTTTAAAGGTTCTTATCTGTTAGAGATAAACACTTAAGTATTTACGGGTAAAGTGATATGGTATCTGTGAACAGCTTTACCATTAAAACTGGGGACAGTGGGGAACACAGGATTGCAAGATGTTGCTGCTGGTGATGGGTGCCTGGGGTTCACTGATAGTCTCTCTACTTCTGTGCACACTTGAAACATTCCATAATAAAACGTGGTAAAGAAATGTTTTTTGAAGGCTTTGGTTCATCAGTTATCGCTTTTGCTATTTACCTGCCACGTAATCACAAAACTCAAGAAAATGCTACTCACTGAAAGATTAGGGAAACCAAAGGTATTTTGTCAAAGGTGCTCCTCACTGAAGGCAAAATTTAAGCTAAATAAATAAAATAAATAAAAATTTAAAAAATAAAACGCCTGTAGGATTGCCAATGAGGGGAGGTAAAGAGCCCAAATTTTAACCAAGCCTGAGACAGGTTTACAAGACTGGAAAGGCTCCTGACCCTTCGAAACCCACCTTGCCCACGTGGGCAACTTACCAAAAATGTGGTGGCGTCCAACACTGCCCCCCCCCCCCGCCATCCTGTTAGTGGGCAAACCACTCCGGCTGTCCAGAATTTCTCATCTCTAGTCTTGATCTCTTCTGCTGTGATTTAAAACCCTCCCTCGCAGAGACAGGGGGAGGGGGGAGGGCACCCACTTAACAATGACAAAGCACGTTATCAGCACAAAGCACTTCCAAGGAGGGCAGAAATCAAACTGCAGAAACCTGGGTAAGCCCTGCCCTGCCCTGCACCTCACTTCTACTGCCGACAGGATAAAAGGAACTAGGTCAAGGGTGTTTATTCAACTCCTGCTGTACCAGTATTCACCTATGGAATCTAGCCTATAGCCCTGTTGGTAAGTATTGCTGTACCCATTTGAAACCCAAAGAAACGGAGGTTAAGGAACTGATCCAAGGTCACACGGCTAGAAAGAAAGGAGACCGAAGTAACCTAAATGTCCATCAACAGATGAATGGATAAAGAAGATGTGGGGTATATATATATGCAATGGAATATTACTCAGCCATAAAAAAAGAGTGAAGTGCCATTTGCAGCAACATGGATGGACCTAGAGATGATCATACTAAGTGAAGTAAGTCAGACACAGAAAGACAAATGCCACATGATATCACTTACATGTGGAATCTAAAAAATGATACAAATGAACTTAGTTACAAAACAGATACACAGACATAGAAAACAAATTTATGGTTACCAAAGGGGAAAGGGGGGAGGGAGGGACAAATTAGGAGTTTGGGATTAACAGATATAGACTACGTATAAAATACACAACAAGGACCTACTGTATAGCACAGGGAACTATATTCAATACCTTGTAAAAACCTATAAGGGAAAAGAATCTCAAAAAGAATATCTATATACCCAGATATATGTATCACTGAACCACTATGCTGTACACCTGAAACTAACATGACATTGTAAATCAACTATACAAGAAAGGGAGGGAGGGAGGGAGGGAGGGAGGGAGGGAGACCAGGCTCAGACCCAGGTCCCATGACTGCAGTGCCCTAGAAAAGGAAAAGCACCAGCACAGCACATTACTCCACTTGTCCAGCGGGGAGGCTGACAAGACCCATGTCTCTAGACCCTGATGAGAAACCCAGAACCCACCGGGCCACCCTCAGTTTGACAAACTGTCTCTACAACGCCATCTGCACATTCACTTTGCCCAGCCCTCTGGCCAAGACATTCTCTCTGTAGAGCATCCAAAGCTGGACAAGTCCCGGCCAACCTCCCCACCCCCAGCTCTGTACCAAGGACTGAATGGGCTCCAAAGACATCTCCAGCCTCTACACTATTAAAACAAATGGGCTCAAAAAACATTCCTCCTGCCTCTGAGGTAAGAAATACTCAGAAGATATAACGGGAGTATCTGTCAAGGGCCCCTTCCCCACCAGTCTGGGATCCACAAAAGGGGCTTCTCAATTGGAAAGCTTCCTGACATTGGCCAGGACTGGCCTCCCCCAAGCCGGTGCCTCCATCACACAGCTGCTTGGCTCCACACCCAAGAGGCTGCTGTTAACGGGGGCAGGGGACATGCCCATTCCAAAGTGACTTCCATTCACACAACTTACTTGGCAACTAAAGATGGATGGCTGGGAAGAGGATTCACAAAGCTTTCTACTCTTGGCCTGGAGGGCTGGAAGACACCCACAGAGGAGCCATGAAGGGAGACAGGGAGGAGGGGGAACAGTAGGACAACTCAACCCCTGGGCCCCCAACACATGCTGGTGACCAGAGACACCTGGTCAGTCCTCCAGGCTGAGGGCCCTCAGAGTTGGTGCCACAGCAGAAAAGCTCACAGGGAGTTTCCATGATCTCTCTACAGAGCATAATCCAGTGACCCGGGGAGTCCTAGTGACGGGGAGACCATTCCTGAACTTTTTTTTTTTTTTTTTGTGGTACGTGGGCTTCTCACTGTTGTGGCCTCTCCTGTTGCGGAGCACAGGCTCCGGACGCGCAGGCTCAGCGACCATGGCTCAAGGGCCCAGCCGCTCCACGGCATGTGGGATCTTCCCGGACCGGGGCACGAACCCGTGTCGCCTGCATCGGCAGGCAGATTCTCAACCACTGCGCCACCAGGGAAGCACGCAGTGATGTTTTGTACATCTGTGAGTCGCCCCCACCAGGGCGGTGACTTGGAAACAGGAGCTATTCCAAGCCCCTCATCAGCCAGGGACCTTGGCTGCCCCCTTCCCACCTTCTCCGGGTTTCAGCCTGCCCTGGATCATCTGGACCAGGGGTTGCCTGGGACACTGAAGCACAGCCAGAGGACCAACTGATTCACCGAAAGGTCAACCCCCTCCCCTCCAACTCATCTTCTGCCTCTGGGTTAGCATGACTTGGCTTAATTTTAACTACCACCGGCAAGATGAACCCCAAAAGAACTCAAGGTCAGGAGGACACAGATGAAAACAAGGGCCTAATATAAATAAGAGTAAGCACAGCACACCTCCCGCCTAGCTCGGTATATGGAAAAGCCAGCAGCCCCCAGCCAGGGCCAGAGCAAGCCGTCACTGCAACAGGACACAGAAGCAAGCATACCCAGGACTCAGAACCCACGCCACTTCAAGCCAGCTAGGGTGCTCTGAGAAAGACAGGAATGGCCTTGTGATAGGGCCAGGGTGCAGCGGGGCCCCCGGCTTGGGGAGGCCATGTGGGCACCCGCTGGCTTTCCATCTGGTATTGCCAAGCAAAGCAGGTCTGAGGGACTCGGGGCCTCTCCCGGCCCTAGGGCTCAGGAACAAACCACAGCCATTGGAAGAAGAAAGAAAAAGGAAAAGACACCCAGGGGAAGGATCCAAGGTCTCAGGGCCGTGACAACTTTGCCTTAAGCCGCTGTATAACTCAGGCAGTCCCAGCACCCTCCTTCCACCCAGCGATCATTTCGCTTCTACCATGCACCATGCGTCATGAAGATCTGCAAAGGTCAGAAAGATAAGATGCGATTTCTGTCATCAAGGAGCTCAGATTCAGGGCGGGCGGTCAGGGTTCTCAGCCCTCGTTGGAAAGGTTAGGAACCCAGACGCGGGACTCGGGCTGCCTGGGTCATTAGCTGAGTGACCGTGAGCACTTTAATTCTCGGTGCCTTGGTTCCTTCATCTGCAAAATGTGGACAACAGAAGCCACCTTGTGGGGTTGATCTGAGGAGCAAGTGAGTTAACACACGTAAAGTGCTCAGAACAGGCGTGCGCGAACAGAAGTGTCAGCTGTTACACCAGCAAGCATGACGTAGTATTAGCTCATGGTTATTAACCCACAGGACAAACCTGTCCTGTGGGTTTGTTATTCACCCTCAAGGGGAGCTGACGATCACCCTGAAATTGTGATTATGCTGTATACACCCCCGTGCATATTCGTGTGTTCCCAGAGGACGACATCACAACTTTCATCCAGTCCTCAAAGCAAAGCCGCAGGAAAGCTTCGAGTGGGAGGGGGCCTGCAGCAAGAGTCTCAAGAAGGTGCACTGACCTGTGCCTTCATTTTATCAGGTCATCAGGCAAAGGGCAAAAGTTTCCCATAGAACTTTCTGCAACAATGGAAATGTCCTCTGTCTGCACTGTCCCCAAACAGCCACCATCGGCCACATGTGCCCAGTGAGCATCTGAAGTGTGGCTGGTGAGACCGAAGGGCTGAACTTTTGCTTGTATTTCATTTTATTATTTATATTTAAGTAGCCACGCGTGGCTACTGGCCACTGTTTTGAACCTCACAGACCTAGTCAGTCTGGGGAGGAAAACATCACAGGCAAAGAGGACAGAGTGTACGCAGATGCAAAACACCCCATGACATACCCAGAGATTGTGACTGAAACAACACGATGCGGCCAGCAATTGTGAGTAGCGGCGGAGGCTGGTGCACGCAGGGCTCAGCACCGAGAGGAGCAGACGCGGAGGAGGAGGTGAAAGCCTTGTGTGCTCTGCTCAGACCTGGGCGTGACACCAGAGACAGAAGAGGTGCTGTGTCAGGCAGCGTTCTCTGGAGAAACAGAACCAGTGGGCTGTGTATACACAGCCGGTCCCTGACTCACGATGGTTCAACTTTTAAGTTATCGACTTTATGACAGTGCAAAAGCTATATGCATTCAGTAGAAACCACGCTTCAAAGGTGGACCGTTCCCTGGGGGACCGGCATGCAGTATGACCCTCTCTCTGATCCTAGGCAGGGTAGCTGCAGCCCCCAGTCACGGGGGTGAGCAACTGATACTGACAACCATCCCGACCCGCACTCCATTCTGTTCTTCCCTTTCAGTGCAGTATTCCATAAACTCCATGAAACAGTCAACCCTTTATTATAAACTAGGCCTTGCGTTAGAGGGTTCTGCCCACGTGCAGGCTAATGTGAGTGTTCTGAGCACATGTGAGGTGGGCGGGGCTGAGCTGGGATGTCTGGGAGGCTGCGTGTATCAAATGCATTTTTGACCTATGATATTTTCAACTTATGATGGGTTTATCAGGATGTCATCCCATCATAAATTGAGGAAGATCTGTATATAGAAAGAGATTTATATTAAGGAATTAGCTCATATGATTATTTTTGAGGCTGGAGGTCCAAAATCTGCGAGGTGGACCAGCAGGCTGGAGACCCAAAGCGGAGCTGATGCTGCAGGTCAAGTCCGCAGACCTCTGCTGCATAACTGCCTCTTGCTCGGGGGAGGGCAGTCTTCCATTGTAGCTAGGCCTTCAGCTGATTGGGTGAGGCCCACCCACACCATGGAGGGCAATCTGCTTACTCAAATCCCACAGAAGTAAATATGAATCTCATCCAGTAAACTCCCTCACAGAAACATTCAGAATAAGGTTTGACCGTGTATCTGGGCACTGAAGTCTAGCCAAGTTGACACATAAAATTAAGCAGCACAGCTCATCCTTTCCTCTCCTGCGCCACGTGAATGCCTGTCACTTCTCAGCAGAACAGGAGCACCTTTAACACAGTCTATCACTGTGAGGAAGTATAAGAAGATTTTAGGAAAAAGGCCACGTGAGGACTCAGAGAGAAGATGGCCATCTACAATCCAGGAAGTGAGCTCCCACCAGAAACCAAGCCTGATGGCACCTTGATTCCTAACTTCTAGCCTCCAGAAAGATACACCAGAAATACATCTACACGTGGAACAACTCCTACAGGACACCTGCTGAAGGCTGGCAGAAGACCTCAGACCTCCCAAAAGGCAAGAAACTCCCCACGTACGTGGGTAGGGCAAAAGAAAAAAATAAACAGAGACAAAAGGATAGGGACAGGACCTGCACCAGTGGGAGGGAGCTGTGAAGGAGGAAAGGTTTCCACACACTAGGAAGCCCCTTCGCGGGCAGAGACTGCAGGTGGCGGGGGGGGAGCTTCGAAGCCGCGGACGAGAGCACAGCAACAGGGGTGCGGAGGGCAAAGCGGGGAGATTCCCACACAGAGGATCGGTGCCGACCGGCACTCACCAGCCTGAGAGGCTTGTCTGCTCACCCGCCGGGGCAGACGGGTCTGGGAGCTGAGGCTCGGGCTTCGGTCGGAGCGCAGGGAGAGGACTGGGGTTGGCGGTGTAAACACAGCCTGCAGGGGGTTAGTGCACCACGGCTAGCCGGGAGGGAGTCCGGGGAAAAGTCTGGACCTGCCGAAGAGGAAAGAGACTTTTTCTTCCCCCTTTGTTTCCTGGTGCGCAAGGAGGGGGATTAAGAGCGCTGCTTAAAGGAGCTCCAGAGATGGGCACGAGACGCGGCTAACAGTGCGGACCCCGGAGACGGGCAAGAGACGCTAAGGCTGCTGCTGCCTCCACCAAGAAGCCTGTGTGCGAGCACAGGTCACGATCCACACCCCGCTTCCGGGGAGCCTGTGCAACCCGCCACTGCCAGGGTCCCGGGATCCAGGGACAACCTCCCTGGGAGAACGCACGGCACGCCTCAGGCTGGTGCAACGTCACGCCGGCCTCTGCCGCCGCAGGCTCGCCCCACACTCCGTGACCCTCCCTCCCCCCGGCCTCAGTGAGCCAGAGCCCCCGAATCAGCGGCTCCTTTAACCCCGTCCTGTCTGAGCAAAGAACAGACGCCCTCCAGCGACCTACTGGCAGAGGCGGCTCCAAATCCAAAGCTGAGCCCCCGTGAGCTGTGCGGACAAAGAAGAGAAAGGGAAATCTCTCCCAGCAGCCTCAGAAGCAGCGGATTAAAGCTCCAATATCAACTTGATGTACCCTGCACCTTTGGAATACATGAATAGACGATGAATCATCCCAAATTGAGGAGGTAGACTTTGAGAGCAAGATTTATTATTTTTTCCTTTTCCTCTTTCTGTGAGTGTGTATGTGTATGCTTCTGTGTGAGATTTTTTCTGTACAGCTTTGCTTTCACCATTTGTCCTAGGGTTCTATCCGTCCATTTTTTTTCTCTTTAAAAAAACATTTTTTTCTTAATAATTATTTATTTTAATAACTTTATTTTATCTTACTTTATTTTATCCTCTTTCTTTTCTCTTCCTTCCCTCCTTCCTTCCTTCCCTCCCTCCCTCCTTCCTTCCTCTTTCTTTCTACTTCTACTAATTCTTTCTTTCTACTTTTTCTCTTTTATTCTGAGCCATGTGGATGAAAGGCTCTTGGTGCTGCAGCCAGGAGTCAGTGCTGTGCCTCTGAGGTGGGAGAGCCAACCTCAGGACACTGGTCCACAAGAGACTTCCCAGGTCCACATAATATCAAACGGCAAAAATCTCCCTGAGATCTCCATCTCAACACCAGCACCCAGCTTCACTCAATGACCAGCAAACTACAGTGCTGGACACCCTATGCCAAAGAACTAGCAAGACAGGAACACAACCCCACCCATTAGCAGAGAGGCTGCCTAAAATCATAATAAGTCCACAGACACCCCAAAACACACCACCAGAGGTGGACCTGCCCACCAGAAAGACAAGATCCAGCCTCATCCACCAGAACACAGGCACTAGTCCCCTCCACCAGAAAGCCTACATAACCCACTGAACCAACTTTAGCCACTGGGGACAGACACCAAAAATAACGGGAACTACGGACCTGCAGCCTGCAAAAAGGAGACCCCAAACACAGTAAGATAAGCAAAATGAGAAGACAGAAAAACACACAGCAGATGACGGAGCAAGACTTAACAAATGAAGAGGAAATAGGCAGTCTACCTGAAAAAGAATTCAGAATAATGAGAGTACAGATGATCCAAAATCTTGGAAATAGAATAGAGAAAATGCAAGAAACATTTAACAAGGACCTAGAAGAACTAAAGATGAAACAAGCAACGATGAGCAACACAATAAATGAAATTAAAAATACTCTAGATGGGATCAATAGCAGGAAAACTGAGGCAGTAGAACAGATAAGTGACCTGGAAGATAAAATAGTGGAAATAACTACTGCAGAGCAGAATAAAGAAAAAAGAATGAAAAGAACTGAGGACAGTCTCAGAGACCTCTGGGAGAACATTAAACACACCAACATTCGAATTATAGGGGTTCCAGAAGAAGAAGAGAAAAAGAAAGGGACTGAGAAAATATTTGAAGAGATTATAGTTGAAAACTTCCCTAATATGGGAAAGGAAATAGTTAAGCAAGTCCAGGAAGCACAGAGAGTCCCATACAGGATAAATCCAAGGAGAAACACGCTAAGACACATATTAATCAAACTGTCAAAAATTAAATACAAAGAAAACATATTAAAAGCAGCAAGAGAAAAACAACAAATAACACACAAGGGAATCCCCATAAGGTTAACAGCTGATCTTTCAGCAGAAACTCTGCAAGCCAGAAGGGACTGGCAGGACATATTTAAAGTGATGAAGGAGAAAAACCTACAACCAAGATTACTCTACCCAGCAAGGATATCATTCAGATTTAATGGAGAAATTAAAACCTTTACAGACAAGCAAAAGCTGAGAGAGTTCAGCACCACCAAACCAGCTTTACAACAAATGCTAAAGGACCTTCTCTAGGCAAGAAACACAAGAGAAGGAAAAGAGCTACGATAACTAAGCCAAAACAATTAAAAAAATGGGAATAGGAACATACATATAGATAATTACCTTAAATGTAAATGGATTAAATGCTCCCACCAAAAGACACAGACTGGCTGAATGGATACAAAAACAAGACCCATATATATGCTGTCTACAAGAGACCCACTTCAGACCTAGAGACACATACAGACTGAAAGTGAGGGGATGGAAAAAGATATTCCATGCAAATGGAAGCCAACAGATAGCTGGAGTAGCAATTCTCATATCAGACAAAATAGGCTTTAAAATAAAGACTATTAGAAGAGGCAAAGAAGGACACTACATAATGATCAAGGGATCGATCCAAGAAGAAGATATAACAATTGTAAATATTTATGCACCCAACATAGGAGCACCTCAATACGTAAGGCAAATACTAACAGCCAAAAAAGGGGAAATCGACAGTAACACATTCATAGTAGGGGAATTTAACACCCCACTTTCACCAATGGACAGATCATCCAAAATGAAAATAAATAAGGAAACACAAGCTTTAAATGATACATTACACAAGATGGACTTAATTGATATTTATAGGACATTCCATCCAAAAACAACAGAATACACATTTTTCTCAAGTGCTCATGGAACATTCTCCAGGATAGATCATATCTTGGGTCACAAATCAAGCCTTGGTAAATTTAAGAAAATTGAAATTGTATCAAGTATCTTTTCCAACCACAATGCTATGAGACTAGATATCAATTACAGGAAAAGATCTGTAAAAAATACACACATGGAGGCTAAACAATACACTACTTAATAACGAAGTGATCACTGAAGAAATCAAAGAGAAAATTTAAAAACACCTAGAAACAAATGACAATGGAGACACAACGACCCAAAACCTATGGGATGCAGCAAAAGCAGTTCTAAGAGGGAAGTTTATAGCAATACAATCCTGCCTTAAGAAACAGGAAACATCTCGAATAAACAACCTAACCTTGCACCTAAAGCAATTAGAGAAAGAAGAACAAAAAAACCCCAAAGTTAGCAGAAGGAAAGAAATCATACAGATCAGATCAGAAAGAAATGAAAAAGAAATGAAGGAAACAATAGCAAAGATAAATAGAACTAAAAGCTGGTTCTTTGAGAAGATAAACAAAAAAGATAAACCATTAGCCAGACTCATCAAGAAAAAAAGGAAGAAGACTCAAATCAATAGAATTAGAAATGAAAAAGGAGAAGTAACAACTGACACTGCAGAAATACAAAAGATCATGAGAGATTACTACAAGCAACTCTATGCCAATAAAATGGACAACCTGGAAGAAATGGACAAATTCTTAGAAAAGCACAACCTGCCAAGACTGAATCAGGAAGAAATAGAAAATATGAACACACCAATCACAAGCACTGAAATTGAAACTGTGATTAAAAATCTTCCAACAAACAAAAGCCCAGGACCAGATGGCTTCACAGGAGAATTCTATCAAACATTTAGAGAAGAGCTAATACCTATCCTTCTCAAACTCTTCCAAAATATAGCAGAGGGAGGAACACTCCCAAACTCATTCTACGAGGTCACCATCACCCTGATACCAAAACCAAACAAGGATGTCACAAATAAAGAAAACTACAGGCCAATATCACTGATGAACACAGATGCAGAAATCCTCAACAAAATACTAGCAAAGAGAATCCAACAGCACATTAAAAAGGATCATACCCCATGATTAAGTGGGGTTTATTCCAGGAACACAAGGATTCTTCAATATACTCAAATCAATCAATGTGATACACCATATTAACAAATTGAAGGAGAAAAACCATATGATCATCTCAACAGATGCAGAGAAAGCTTTTGACAAAATTCAACACCAATTTATGATAAAAACCCTGCAGAAAGCAGGCATAGAGGGAACTTCCCTCAACATAATAAAGGCCATATATGACAAACCCACAGCCAACATCATCCTCAATGGTGAAAAACTGAAAGCATTTCCTCTAAGATCAGGAACAAGACAAGGTTGCCCACTCTCACCACTCTTATTCAACATAGTTTGGAAGTTTTAGCCACAGCAATCAGAGAAGAAAAGGAAATAAAAGGAATCCAAATCGGAAAAGAAGAAGTAAAGCTGTCATTGTTCGCAGATGACATGATACTATACATAGAGAATCCTAAAGATGCTACCAGAAAACTACTAGAGCTAATCAATGAATTTGGTAAAGTTGCAGGATACAAAATTAATGCACAGAAATCTCTGGCATTCCTATACACTAATGAGGAAAAATCTGAAAGTGAAATCAAGAAAACACTCCCATTTACCATTGCAACAAAAAGAATAAAATATCTAGGAATAAACCTACCTAAGGAGACAAAAGACCTGTATGCAGAAAATTATACGACACTGATGAAAGAAATTAAAGATGATACAAATAGATGGAGAGATATACCATGTTCTTGGATTGGAAGAATCAACACTGTGAAAATGACTCTACTACCCAAAGCAATCTACAGATTCAATGCAATCCCTATCAAACTACCACTGGCATTTTTCACAGAACTAGAACAAAAAATTTCACAATTTGTATGGAAACACAAAAGACCCCGAATAGCCAAAGCAATCTTGAGAACGAAAAACGGAGCTGGAGGAATCAGGCTCCCTGACTTCAGACTATACTACAAAACTACAGTAATCAAGACAGCATGGTACTGGCACAAAAACAGAAAGACAGATCAATGGAACAGGATAGAAAGCCCAGAGATAAACCCACGCACATATGGTCACATTATCTTTGATAAAGGAGGCAGGAATGTACAGTGGAGAAAGGACAGTCTCTTCAATAAGTGGTACTGGGAAAACTGGACAGGTACATGTAAAAGTATGAGATTAGATCACTCCCTAACACCATACACAAAAATAAGCTCAAAATGGACTAAAGACCTAAATGTAAGGCCAGAAACTATCAAACTCTTAGAGGAAAACATAGGCAGAACACTCTATGACATAAATCACAGCAAGATCCTTTTTGACCCACCTCCCAGAGAAATGGAAATAAAAACAAAAATAAACAAATGGGACCTAATGAAACTTCAAAGCTTTTGCACAGCAAAGGAAACCATAAACAAGACCAAAAGACAACCCTCAGAATGGGAGAAAATATTTGCAAATGAAGCAACTGACAAAGGATTAATCTCCAAAATTTAGAAACAGCTCATGCAGCTCAATAACAAAAAAACAAGCCACCCAATCCAAAACTGGGCAGAAGACCTAAATAGACATTTCTCCAAAGAAGATATACAGACTGCCAACAAACACATGAAAGAATGCTCAACATCATTAATCATTAGAGAAACGCAAATCAAAACTACAATGAGATATCATCTCACACCAGTCAGAATGGCCATCATCAAAAAATCTAGAAACAATAAATGCTAGAGAGGGTGTGGAGAAAAGGGAACACTCTTGCACTGCTGGTGGGAATATGAATTAGTACAGCCACTATGGAGAACAGTATGGAGGTTCCTTAGAAATCTACAAATAGAACTACCATATGACCCAGCAATCCCACTACTGGGCATATACCCTGAGAAAACCATAATTCAAAAAGAGTCATGTACCAAAATGTTCATTGCAGCTCTATTTACAATAGCCCCGAGATGGAAACAACCTAAGTGTCCATCATCGGATGAATGGATAAAGAAGATGTGGCACATATATACAATGGAATATTAGTCATAAAAAGAAACGAAATTGAGCTATTTTTAATGAGGTGGATGGACCCAGAGTCTGTCATACAGAGTGAAGTAAGTCAGAAAGAGAAACACAAATACCGTATGCTAACACATATATATGAAATTTAAGGAAAAGAATGTCATGAAGAACCTAGGGGTAAGATAGGAATAAAGACACAGATCTACTAGAGAATGGACTTGAGGATATGGGGAGGGGGAAGGGTAAGCTGTGACAAAGCGAGAGAGTGGCATGGACATATATACACTACCAAACGTCAAATAGATAGCTAGTGGGAAGCAGCCGCATAGCACAGGGAGATCAGCTCGGTGCTTTGTGACCGCCTGGAGGGGTGGGATAGGGAGGGTGGGAGGGAGGGAGATACAAGAGGGAAGAGATATGGGAACATATGTATATGTATAACATTCACTTTGTTATAAAGCAGAAACCAACACACCATTGTAAAGCTATTATACTCCAATAAAGAGGTAAAAAAAAAAAAAATTAAGCAGCACATCCACTACAGTTTTTGAGCAGGATTATCAGCAAAACTGACTTTGCCAAGACTGAGTTGGGAGGTTATGGGGGAGAAGTGGAGAAGGGGGACTGGGAGAAGCAGAATTCCAAGGAAAAAAGGCGATTTCAACAATCCAGGTAAGACATGAGGGCTTCCACCAAAGAAGGGGTGATGGGAAATGAGTCGTTTAATGAGTGTGTGTTAAAAGAAGGTATGAATAGATTCTGTGACTTTACAAAATCTCTCTCTCACAATCACACACACACACACACACACACACACACACCCCTTCCTTTATGGTAAGCTAGCATTTTCACCTAGGACTCCAACATAATGCAAAGGAGAGGAAGTTTCCCATGTAGCAGAAAGGGACAGAAGTGATGGAGCAGAGAGGTATGGGGTTTGCAGCAGTTCCCTCGGAGGAGGAGTCCTATGCCTACTCTGTGGGTCACATATGCCCACCTCTAAGTCTTTCCAACCAAGAGCCTCCGTAGAAGATGAATAAACCACAGCAAAGACACGGCAGAGGTAGTTAGCTGCCTCTCAGTATCCATGCTTCTCTTCATCCTTAGAAACAACCCTGCTAGCTAAAACGCTCCAAGCCAAGCCTTTCTTGCTACCCATGACTATGCCCAGGGTCAGTGTGAAAACACCTCCCCAGTTTTCTCTGTACAAAGAGAAACTTTGTTCAGCTGTAAGCCTGAGATCAAGAGACTTAAATTCAAAGAATGAGAGAACCAGCAATGAAAGAGAAGCAGCGTGTTGCCTGGGACTTCTGGGTAGACTCTTTCAAATACAAGGGGCATACGTCCTTTCCCCTTCCTCTTTTCCTGAAATACAGATGAGATGGCTTGAGCGTCTGGAGCTATCCTGGACAATGAGGTGACTCCGAGGATGGGACTCACACACTAGGATTGAGCAATAAATACGACACTGGATCTCAGATGACCCTGGACTCAGGGTATCAACCTAGACTGCCTAATTCAGGTCTTCTTTCAGGTGAGAGAAAGTATTCTTGTGTGTTTCGGCCACTGTTTTTAAGCCCTGTGTTACTTGCAGCAAAAGGAAATTCCTGGCTGATACAGGATGAGGCCATTATTTTGTGTACAAGGCAATATAAATTTCAGAATTTTAGGTTGTAGAAGTTCATTTGTATATTTTTTTATGGGCTTGGGGTGGAGCCAGATTGAAGAGAAACCTACCTAAACTAATACATTGCCTCACATGTCAATTTCTTTCCAACAACTGCTCTCAGGAGAGCCCGCTACAGGTGCCTGCAGCCACCCTGGTTGAGTGCCCAGGGTCAGTGTGAAAACACCTCCCAGTCGTCTCTGTATAAAGAGAATCTTCGCTCAGTTGGCTTGAGCCTGAGATCAAGAGACTTAAATTCAAAGCATGAGAGAACTTAGAAGACACACCATGATTTTCAGAAACAGAAAAGGCCCATCACCTTCTCTGCAGTACAGTGCTTTGCCAAAAGGCTGTGGAATGCACTTGAGGCCAGTAACAAATTGATGAACACATGGTATTTTGTTTATTTTACTTCCATTTAAACGACTTCTTCAAAGTGAGGCTTCCTAAAGCCAGCTGATCACTGCCTTAATTGAAGCAAAGAGGCACCCTTTCCTCTAGTGCCTAAGGAAGTTCTAAATGGAAACATGAATAAACAAGCAAATGAATAAATGATCAAACTAATTAAGGCACTCGAGGATGGGGAAGGAGAGAGAGCTGGAGGGAGGCTTACGCCCGGCAGCGGAGGGAGGACAGCTGGGGAGCTCACCTTCTGGAAGGTCCTTCAGAGGAGACCCAGTGCTGTGGCCTCCCATGAGGCCCTTCAGAATGCAGCGATCAAGCTACGGAGGGCCAGGGAGGGACAGAAAAAAATGTCAGCCTCAGGCATCTCTCTTAGGAACCTCATTTCCTCCTAGAAGCACCAAGCTGAGTGCATTTTAGTCATTTGGAATCCTAGCACAAGTGCCTGTCCTGTACCTGCCAGGTGGCAAGGTGGGGACCACAACTCTCCACGGCTGAGCGCTGTAACTTCAGGAGCCCCGAGAAGGGGCGGCCGACTCTGAAACTACTTTCTCCGCCTGGCTGATGACTCAGACCACAGCTTCCCTCCTCAGCAGGACTGCCAGATTTAGCAAATAAAAATACAGGACTCCCAGGCCCATTTGAATTTCAGATAAACAAATAATCTGTTTCAGTGAAGTGTGTCCCAAGGTTTACATGGGACAGAGTGATGCTTAAAAAAAACGATCTGAAATTCAACTTGAACTGGGTGTCCTGTATTCTGTCTGCCGACCCTACCTTTAGGGCTTCAACTCCACAAGGATCTTTAACCAGGCAGAAACGAAAACTCGTCTATGGCCTGGGCTCCTCAGCACCTCCCTCTTGGTGTGATGGGCATGGTTCCCTTACACACATTTCAAGAAGCTCCCCCTGCGTGATGAGCCCCAATCAGAAAAACCCAAGCTATGGGAGTATTTCTAAGCAGAACTACTTGAACATCCAAAGACCATAAATCTCGAAGCCTATCAGTCATCCACTTCTCAGCATGAATAAGTCCATCAGATTCTCAGGGGGAAGTTTTCCTAGAAGGGAAGGGGGGACAGGAAGTCACACTGGGAAGGGGGAGAGAAAAGGAGGAAAGTAGGGTGGGCAGAGGGTGTCCCCAGGCGAGGAAAGCTAAGTCAAAATGTTCAAGAGAAACGTCACCGCTGGCTGGGGACCAAACCCTGTTGCCTGGCAACATAAGAGGCCTACCCATGTTGACAAAACTGGTAGCAAAAATACATCCCATACTCTGATTTTCTTCAACTGAGAAATCAGTCACCCTGCTGCTCCCTCTAGGGAATGCCAGTGGTTTACAGGAGGGGGAGGGAAGGGCGATCCAGGTGGAAGCAGCAATTTCATTGATTTTATTGATAATAGACGGAAGGGGGGATGGAGGCGGGGGAGGGAAGAAAGAAAAGAAAAAGAGAAACATCCAAGGAGCCTCATGGTTTCAGATTTGGGACAGAACTCCACATCCTGCTTCCCCTCCAACCAGTGTCCTGCGGTGACAAACCACATCTGTCAGCTTCAAGCAGCACTTATGGGAATCAGCCAGGCCTCAGCAAAAGGCCATTGAAAGGAAAAGGGGACTGTCCCTGAGAAGCCCCCAACAGACTAGGCATCGGCGGGGGGCACGGGGGCAGCACCCCCAGCATCATACTGCCCCGCTGAGACCCTGCTGGCCACTAGCCCCATTCCTGGCTTCCTGCTGCCCACCAGGCAGGAAGGGGTCAAATGCAAGTGGTCCTCGCACCACAGAAGAGAAAACCTCAGATCTGCCACCCTCCCTCTCCAGTCATGGGAGAGTGGAGGATGCTGGAAGCACGGCCAGCCCAGCAGGAGGGGCAACGGCTCCAAAAGGGGGTGGGTCCTTCTGGAAGCCTCGAGACCTGCTCTATGTCAGGAGCCTTCACCCTGGGTCAGAGGCTGCCCCTCGTCTCCCCACTGACCCCATCTTGATACAAGATTCTAGGCCTCCCAGTGTGGCTGCTTCTTCCCTGGAATCTCCAGCCAAGACTGCAAGGCAGGGTGGCCCTGCGGGCCAAGGAGGGTTAATAGCACATCCCCCTCCTGCCGTAAATCACCAGAAACTCTGCTTCGGGACAGGTGCCCCCATCACCCAACGGCCTGCCCTCAGCCCGGGCGCATGGGTGATGCAGTTCCCAGGAACTGGCCTGTGGCCGCCCAGTGGGAATGTGACCAGGATCACAGGGACGGACGTCACTGACCCGGCCCTCCTCACGCAGACAGCTGCCACCCAGGCAGGCACAGGCTCAGCAGAAACAAAAGTGACCAGGAAAGAGGGAGGCAGGACGGAAGTGCACTCAGGTCCCAGGAGGGGAAGAAGTTTCAAGGGGCCACCAATGACTTGGCAAGAGCCTCCCAGGTCCCCCAGGGCAGCAGAGGCAGGGAAATAACTGCAGGTGAGCCCAGCATCTCCCCTTAGCCCTACGAGTTGAGTATTTCTCTTACCTGTTCCCATAAGACGTGTCAGGACGTGGTCAGGTTTTCAACAGTCCCTAAATACTGTCAGGGTGCCAGCACCAGGCTGCAGGCAACAGCCAGAAGCAGGGAAATGGGGGTTCAAATCTTCGCTCCTCTCCACGGGGTCTGTGGTCTGGGCACGTTCCCTTACCTCCCAAAGCCTTAGTTACCGTCCCCTCCGTGTGATGACAGTAATGATACCATCGCCTGGCCACCTTCCGTCAGGCCCCAGTGGGTTCATGTCTATAAGGGACCCACCCCTGCATGCCCAGGCACCCCACAGATCCGAATAAATGAGGGCCATGGGAGCCCCTTGAATAACCTTTCTCTAAGCCTCAGTTTCCTCCTCTGTAGGTTTTTTTAAAGTACTGCCCTTCTTCCCTGGTGGCGCAGTGGTTGAGAGTCTGCCTGCCGATGCAGGGGACACGGGTTCGTGCCCTGGTCCGGGAGGATCCCACATGCGGCGGAGCGACTGGGCCCGTGAGCCATGGCCACTGAGCCTGCGCGTCCGGAGCCTGTGTTCCGCAACGGGAGAGGCCACGACAGTGAGAGGCCCGCATACCGCATAAAAAAAAAAGTATCGCCCTGGTGCTTGGGAAAGTGCCTGGTGTACAAAAAGCATTACAACAACCCTCCTTCCCCTCCATCCTTGACCTCTGATGGCTCTGTCCACATCCTGTCTTCCCGGAAACAGTCACCTCTGTGCTGTCCACGCCCAGAGCCCCCCTGCAACGTGCCTGCATCACTGTGAGGCTCCCACTCGGGCACCAGGTGCTGCTAGAACTTTCAGGGGAGGAGAAGCTCACCACCTTCTCCCAGGGCTACACCCGACTGCGCTTCAACTGCCTGCTGCCTCTTCGGGTCACAGCCTTGGAGTTCTCATGACTCACTCTTGGCAGCTGGTTAACCACTGAATCCGATCCAGCCCCCTCCACGTCCTCCCAGATCAGATCACAGCACGGGAAAGGCACATGTGAAGGCCCGAGTGATGGTCTCTGGGCTGCGAGGCTCGTTTTCTCATCTGTATTATGGGGACACGTGGTGCCTGAGACACCGCTGGACCTCCATGCGGAGCTGCCACCAGTACGAACCCAACATGTGGCATCAGTGCCCCATCAGTTTCTCCAACACAACCTGAGCCCACACACAAGAGCCACCGCGGCTACTCTACCCAGGCAGGAGGCTAGGCTGAGGCTGCACCCTCCCTCATCGGGCCATGCGGTTCCCTCCCTGTCTGGTCCTTCAGCTGCCCGAGGCCCCACCACACAGCCCTGGAGCTGACGGACTCAGGCCAGGTCCCGTCCATGCCGGCTCCACCCTCAGATTGCGGCTCCTCTGTCCTTTACGCAGACTGTCTCATACTCAGGGGCCCAGGTGTGTTTCCAAAGCTTTACACACATGCGCACACACCCCGTGACCTCACTCCACCGGCTTCCTCCACACAGTCTACACCTGTGCCATCTATACCTGTTCTCTAACAGATGTTCCTCCCCACTGGGCTCTCCACTTGTTGAGTACGTTGATCCTCATTATTCAATGGATTCCATATTTGTGAATTTGCCTACCCGCTATGATTTATTTGTAACCCCAAAATCAGCATTTACTGCACTTTTGGAGTCATTCACGGACCAGCCCAGAGAAGCAAAAAAAATGTGAGTCTTGATGTGCATGATGCCAGCTGAGGCCAAGCAGAGAGGACCCCCTGCCTTCTGTTCCGGCTGTCAGGTTGCAAACACCCATCCTTCTCACGGTCTACTGAGTGCCATGTTTTTCACGTTTTTGTGCTTTTCATTGGTGGTTCCTCTCTAAGGTGGCCCCCAAGCCTAGTGCTGAGTGCCATCTGGGGTCTTCCCTAAGCACAGGACAGCTGTGACGTGCCTTACAGAGAAAATACGTGTTTTAGATGAGCCACTTCCAGGCGTAAGTCATTATGCCGTTGGCCATGCGTTCACTGTTAATGAATCAACAATACAGTACATTCAGAAAAAGGAAGAGGAAATGAATGTGCAGATCCGTACAAGACGCTGCTCCAGTAAGCGCTAACATCAAGTCTGTAGTGCAAGATGAAGCCATGGAAACGCGGCTAAATGTGTGGCAACAATGCCTGAGAGGTCACGACAGAAGCACAATACGGTGTGGGGCTGAAAGCCAGAGAAATTTTTGGTTCCCTCACCCAGGGGCAGGAAAATGTTCATCCCTTCTGGGCTAGTGTTTCATTGTAAAGAAACATTGTATAGAATTAATAAGACATACAGATTAAAGAAGGTGCCTTTAAAGAGAAACATACATAAAACAAAATTGTGTTTGATGAAATTGTGACCAGAGGCTCTCAGGAACAATCCTGTTTCCCTGGGAGCAATGCTTCACTCCATTTCTCAAATGAAGGGGGAAAAACCACACACACACACACACACACACACACACACACACACACACACACGAATCCAGATCAGTAACAAAGATTCTGCTTTTGCCCAAAACATTCCATCCCACACAACTTTTATAAGACTGCTATGAGGGGACTGTCAGCTCTACGGGACACAGTCTTTCTTCTGTTCTTGACAAGTGGCTAAAATAGTGCATGACACTTAGTAGGAACACTGTAAGTATCTGTCGAATGAAAGAAAATAATGAATTAGAAGAAAAAAAATTCATGGACAAGTAGAGTATAACCTGTATTCACATACACTTGCATTTTCGTCCCATCTCTGCAAAGTCCCAGGCTTCCTGTTCTCCACTTAGGGAAGGTCTTCTGTAAACAAAATCAACGTCCAGATTTCCCAACAACAGAAGACTATGATAGTGATTAACATAAGAATTCAGGGGATTATCTGACATATTTGACTTACTCCTTTCATTGGAAACATGACTTCCCTTCCATTCAAGGTCCCCGCCACTCATCCGTTTGGGCTTGGAAGGCTTTCCATCAGTCGCAAGGTAAGTCAGCTATCCCCTCATCGTCATTTTCGATCCTCTGCCACGTTTTATCTTCACAAGCAACTTGGTATGTACCCACCCTGCCTGGGGTCACCCTTCTGTCTCTACATCTTCCATATCCCCTCCCAGCCAGCAGAGGACTGTTTCTTCTTCCACCCACAGGGTATCTTTTTGCGGTGGTGTATTTGTTTTGTTTTTTAACATAGCAGATCCACCTTGGAGATATAATATTTGATAGAAAAATACATCTGGAATAATAACTTAACATTCATTTTCTTTCATCCAAATGCTTTACATGAACTAACTTAATCACTGTGGTAAACTGCAAAAATGGCAGTAATACTTTGCAGGTATTTTTGCAGGTGGAGTTTATTTTTTCCCTACCTCTTTCTTTTGGACGAGCCATGTGACTTACTCAGACCAGCAGAACATTAACAAATGTGATGCAAGCAGAGGCTTGGAAAGGGCTTGCCGTTTCTGTTCCTAGAATCCCAGCACCATATGAAGATGCCCACACTAGCTTGTTGGATGAGATGCACGTGGTCCAGCCACCCGACACCTCAGCTGACAACAAGTCAACCGCTTGACAGATAAAGCCATCCCAGGTCAGCCAACGCCCCAGCCAACCCACCACCTGACTGCACATTCATGAGATCAGCCAAAACCTAAGTTCAGAAAACTTGCCCAGCAAAATCATGAGCTAAATAAATGTATTAAGCCACTGAGTTTGGTTTGTTTCATAGCAACAACTAACTGATACACAATTCCATTTTAGAGATGAAGAAATTAAAGCACAAACATTAAGTAACCTGCAGAGGTCCCATAGCTATTAAATGGTAAAATGGGATTAAAAGCCAGGCAGTCTGGCTCGGAGGCCAAGCTTTGCCAGTGGTCCTACAGTTAAGTCAGCTAAGTTTCAAACATTTCCCCAACCACTTACTTCCCCCAAAGGAGGTTAAAGCACGTGGACTTACCTGGTCCCATAAACACAAAACGGGCAACCGTCAGCACTGAATAACCCTCACTATTTTGCATTTATGCTGCCCTTCAGGGTTCCAAAGTCTCCTGACACATTCCAATCATTTCAAAATCCAAAGGTCCGGGCTTCCCTGGTGGCGCAGTGGTTGAGAGTCCGCCTGCCGATGCCGGGGACACGGGTTCGTGCCCCGGTCCGGGAAGATCCCACATGCCGCGGAGCGGCTGGGCCCGTGAGCCATGGCCGCTGGGCCTGCGCAACCGGAGCCTGTGCTCCGCAACGGGAGAGGCCACAACAGTGAGAGGCCCGTGTACCGCAAAAAAATCCGAAGGTCCACCAATGGATGAATGAATAACAAAATGTGGTCTACACATACAGTGGAACATTATTCAGCCTTAAAAAGGAATGAAATTCCAACACAGGCTACAACATGGATGAACCTTGAAGACATTATGCTAAGTGACAAAAGCCAGTCACAAAAGGACAAACTCTGCACAACTCCACTTACATGGGGTACTTAGAGGAGTCAAATTCAGAGACAGAAAGTAGGACAGTGGTTGCCAAAGGCTGGGGGAAGGGAGGAGTGGGGAGTAATTATTTAATAAGTACAGGGTTGCAGTTGGGAAAATGATAAAGTTCTGAAGGCGGATGGTGGTGAGGGTTACACAGCAATGTGAATGTACTTAATGCTACTGAATCGTGTACTTAAAAACAGTTAAAACGGTAAATCCTATGCTAAATACAGTTTACCACCATTTTTTAGAAAGGAAAAAAATCACAAGGGTTGGAGCAGGCAGTGATAAAATGACAGGCCCGGGGCCACTGTTGGACTAGTTAGAACACAGGGAGCAGAGAAAGCAAGAAACTGTCTTCCATTCAAGTTTGCTGAGTCACACGGGCTCCACGCCCACCCACCCCCCTTCAGAATGTCCCCCGCCACACACTGAAGGCCAGATGGGCTGGCAGATATGTCAAAGCCACCTTAAAAACAAGCTCTGGCTCACGGACAAAACCCTCAAATAAATCAAAGCCAGTTTCCTGCCCCCACCTGGCCCAGGAAAAAAAACAAGTGCTCTGTCCACTCTTGGTGGAATGTGGATTGGGTTTTCAAGATCACAGAACTGGATCCGACTCCTGGTAGGAAAATGAGTTGACATCAGGAACAATAAAGTCAGTGCAAATTTCTGATGATCAGACACAATTCCTACTGGCCCAACAATCACAAGTCTTTGTAAACGCTTTATGGAAAACCAAGCTGTAGAACTCTTTTCCTTTGAAGTCTCCGCTGTTCGCTGAGACTCTGGATGGATGGACAGGAGCTTTTCAGACATTATAAAACCATCACTACAGCATTACCTCTTCTTTTTTTTTTTTTTTTAAAGGAGGTATACATCAAATATTAACAGAAGGTATGGGGACTTATTTTCTTCTTTTTGTCTATTTTCTGAATTTTCTACAATCTTTTTTTTAGTGAAATCAAAATCTAAGATCATACAGGGATTCCATCATCAAACATTAGCTCATTTAAGTCCTAAGGACACCTCAGGACTCTCACGGTCCATGACCATCACTGTTTCACTGTTTTCAGATCACTGTTTCCACAGAGACGAGGATGCTGAGGCTCTGAGAACGCAGTGCCTCACGAGACACACTTGGAGGAGACGCTTTGAAGGCATCTCTCAGAGACCATCCCTGCTACACACAGTCAGAGGAGTTTGTATATATAGAAAGGAAGGGGTGGGGGTAAAACCAGAGGAAGAAAACAGGAAGCCCCACTTGGCAGCCCCCTTTACCACCAGGAAGGTCAGAGACAGACTCAGCCTCCTGGCCAAGCCCAGACTGCCCACCGTCCGCAGAGATAAAAAGTGACATCCTCACCCAGCCTCAGCCTTTGAGCGCCCTTCCAGTTCCTCGGCCAGAGACCAACAAGGTCCCTTGGGGCTAAGGGGTAGGCGTCACGCTGAGCCTTTTCTACCCTTCTTCCTGCCTGCGAGAAGGCAGGAGTTTAAGGGGGGGGGGGGGTTGCAGGCATAACGCCAGACAGGATTCCCTCAACATTCATCCTGGGCTCTGCCAGCTGACAGAGAGTCACTCAGCCCCAGAGTCTGTATCACCTGGTGAGGCCTGATGACTCAGCGGCTTGACCACGGGACTCAGTAACTGCACGGTAATTGTCCTCACTGGCCAAGAGATGAGAGGAAGGCGCAAAGCCACACTTCACTGCTGCCCAGCAGTGGGACCCTCCCAACGTAGCTCCCTCCTACCTCTTTTTCCATCAAAGAGGATTGGGGTGAGGAACAAAAAGGGAGTGGTGTGAAATCTATTCCAGGTGTGTCACAGCCAACTGGGGACCCACCCACCAAATGAGATTTGAACGAACCCAACCCAGATGAAGCTGGATTTGCCAGTCATGCTCCTATCCCTCTGCAGGGAAGAAATTGTGAGTAAAGCGGCAATGGAGAGGGAAAGCCCAGGATGCCAACGGAAGGCCGGGAGGAACACCTGGTCAACCTCATCATTCACTCATTGGTTCATTTGTTTGTTTCCTCAAGACATGAACACCTTCTGTATGCTGGCAATGACCCAAACAGACCAAATTCCCTGTCTGGGAATTTGTGGAGTTTCACTACTATAAACAAGTAAACAATAACAGGTCGGGGATGAGAACTGCTATGAAGAAAAAGGCAATCAAGGAATGAGGGCTGGGGCGGCAGAGACGGTGGGCTGGCAGTTGTCATTTAAATGTTAGCCCAGGAAGGCCTTGTTGATAAAGTGACATCTGAGCAGAAAGCTGAAGGAGATGGAGTGGACCGTGCAAACCCTATGGTTAAGACAACAAGAAACAGGGGGAGCAGCAGGTTCAAAGACTCTGAGGTAGGAGCATACATGACATCCGTTCAGCCAAAGGAGGGTAGGGCCCATCAGCTGGGGCTGGTGGCTAAACGGCCAACCTCCAGAGGCCCCTGAACACAAAGGTCCCTTCCCCAGCTCTGCTCCAAAATCTGAGCTCAGGGGACCCAGTGGGGAAACTCCCGTGGGGAAGCCACTGCCGAGGCTCCAAGGGAATGCTTTCACAGACCACTATGAAATCACCCCACGGCATGGGGACATGGATGTTTTTATATAGATATTTGTGTCCTCAAAGGGACCATAAATTCAAGTGTTGAAGACTGTCAGAAGAGGAGGTTTCATGACCTCCTCAGCACTGACCCAATGTTTACATTAAATTATCAGAAATTTCTCCTCAAACCTAACCAGAACCCTTCTCACTGCAAGGTCAAGACCACTACCGCCCTGGGCTATGGTGGGTGAGACACATCGCCAACGTGGGGCACTTTGGAGGGAGGATGCCTTAGGGTTGGGGAGCTTCTGGGGACTGGTGAGCACCTTCTGGAGAAGGGCTCCTTCTCTCTAGAAAGCTGCAGCCTGGGTGGGGCCCCAGAGGGAGGCGGAGAGAAGGACGGCTGCTCAGGCTTGTTGCAGGCCAACAAGTCATGGGCACTTGGATGTTGTACAGTCCAGGGCAGCAGGACAGGGAAGGAAGGGTTTCGGGCAGCTGGTCTGTCTAGGAACAAAGGCCACATTATCTGGAAGGTTCCAACCAGAAAGCTCAGTTCAGCATTCAGAGTGCAAAACCCAAATACGTAGCTAGAATCTCGGCAGAACCACCAAAGCGTCAAGGGGATGAGAAATCTGAGGGGTGCACGGAGCGGGGCAAGGAAGAGGAATGCCCGAGTCCTGGCCCCTTATCCTCGATGGCTCCCATCTTAACACATTCCTGGGGCTTCGCTTCCCAAGGGCTCGCTTTCCCATCGCCTCCCCCCAACCGCCCCAGCCCAACAGCACACTGCACACACACAGTGGGGGCCTGCCGTGGTACCTGCACTCACTGAGTATCTGCTTACAGGAAGAGACCCTGGGAGGCGAGAGCATCTTCTGTCACATAACACACAGCAGGGACAGGAACTCAAATGGGACCAGCTCCTCAAGAGTCACCTGAGCAGGAAGCCCCAGTGTGGTCCAAGGGGTGTGAGAGCCCCCAGCCCAGGGCCTGGCACACAGCAGGTACCACCATGTGTTGGGAGCTCTTTTCCTTCCCATTCACGGGGCCTGCATCTCAGGCTGGGAAGTCCTCGCATCGGTGACGATCCAAGGAAGACACTCTGAAACGAGCAGCCCTGGCAGTTGCCTGACCGCAGCCCCTCTGCCGCCCCTTTTCTGGTTTGGTTCCTCTGTTGCCTATGTGGGCTCTCAGGACAAAGAACCAATGTTCCAAGAGAAGCAGATGGCTAATTTCTCCCAAACCAGGGAGGAGAATACGAGGGAGGGAGTGTTCCTCCTGCTGTCCGACAGGCAGTCATCAGGGAGGCGGAGGACAAGCCCGATGTTCTAAGCACTGCCTCTGGTCCGGCCGCCTGGGAGGTGGACCTGGGTACCAGTTCCAGCAGTAAGGCAGCGCCCACTGGTAGGGGCATCCAAATGCCAGCACGCTCACCCTACTAATAGTACCAAGAGCGGGAGTGAAAGCAACCTGTGGGGGGGAGGTAAACAAGGGGCTGACTCCAAACGCACCTGTGGACAAAGCCATGGCTGTCCCGTGCCCCTGAGCTTCAGCAGGAGGCCCACGAGTCAGAGGTGCGCCCATGGCGCGGGGTGGGGTGATGGGCAGAGCAGGAGAGCTTACCTGCCTCGCCACCCTCCGTGCCTCCCAGTAGGGCTTCGAGTCTTCCACAGCTTTGCCAATTTTCTTCACCAGCTCATCCAGTTTCACCGTTGCCTCAACAAGAACAGAGCGGAACTTCTGACGAATGTCCTGCAGACAGGAAATTGAGGACACAGTTCAGGCTTAAGAAGGAACGTGCGGAAATCTGCTTTACTTAACCGGAAGCACCCAGAAGGGCCTCCACTCGGCCTACAAGCCCCTGATTTCATGCCTTTACAAGACGGTGTCTAGAGCACCACCATCCAAGAGAAACTTCCACGATGCTGGAGTGTCCTATGAGCTGCACTGGTCAGTATGACAGCCACTGACCACACATGGCTACTGAACACTTGACACTGACTAGCAAGACTGACGAACTGAGTCTTTAACTTTCATTTTAAGTAACTATATTTAAATGTAAACAATGTGGCCAGTGACTACCTCATTGGACAATGCAGGTTAGACTGAAAGGCTCCATCCAGGGGAAGATGCCCAGTCTGGCCACGCCTGGCAGCTTCGCTCCCTAATGACGGCACCATTTGCTACACTCCCATGATGTCCCCACCCGTGTAACGTGGTCAACATTAAACAGCGGGTACAGATTTCCCACATGCCAGACCCTGTGTTAGGCCTTGGGCTTGGTCCCTGCTTTCAGGGCACTTCCTGTCTGGTGGGTGAGGGAGGCATTTACAGCCCAACCCAGCGAGTCTGAGCCAGGATGGGACCAGTACAGATGCCGTGGAACCCAGGGCAGAGAACCTCACCAGGCCAGGTCAGGCGGGCAGGGGGAGGGGGACGAGGTTAGAGGGAGACTCGCAGGAAACTTCCAGGGGTTACTGTCTGCACAGAAGCCTGAATCATGGATGGGCACCTGGGGAGGAGAGAAAATACTGAGTCCAGAGCAGGTGGCAGACCAGTGCCCACCGGGTGGGGGGAGGGAGTAGTGTGGCGTTTTCCAGAGACTGAAGGAAGCTGGACGTCTGGAATGCAGAGAATGGCTAGAGATAAGGGCGGCCACCCCTCCCAGAGATGCCACGAGCAAGGTGGCCTGCATAAGAGTTTGGGAGAGAAGAACAGGCAGGTGGGCGGTGCCAGGGTTAACCACATTGTGAAAGTCAGGAAACCAGATCCATGGATGCCACAAGGAGGAAAAAAAATTAAAAAGACAACATTTAGTCCCAGGTCTAGGAGGACATGTTGGATGGTCGGTGAGGGCTTCAGAGACCCCACGTCCCTCCCCTCTACTCCTCTGCCCTCGGGCACTGGCCTGTCACAGCCATGCCTCAGGGTGTGTGCGTGTGTTTGAGAGCAGAAGTGGGTGCCCAGGGAAAGAGGAACAACACATGATCACCAGCCATGGGGCGGCCCCAAGAGCAGCCGGCCGCACTGCTGGTAAAACACGTGTGCTCCGCTGGCTACAAAGGGGCTGCGTCACTATCTGAAAACTATTTCTAAACATAAAATTATACGGGCCTCTTGGGCCAACACGATGGCTCATGGGGGTGAGGAAGGCCCCGATCACTTCTAATTTCCTTTCCCCCATCATCTCATACCATGGGTTTTCTAGATGGGTTTGAAAGTGCCAGGGCTGCAGCATATGAAGACATGGCCTTTGTCTTGTATGGGAGCTTCTCAGCTCCTGAGTCCCATCCTATTTCTGACAGAGGCCTTGGTTGCTTCCCCCAGGCCTGTATCCTCCTCATTATCATAATTTTCTCTGCCTTCCCTCCTATCTGGCCAGGCTTGCAGTCACGTGCTACAGCTACAGCTGCCGAAGACAGAACAAGACTAGGCTTGTCCTCCAGAGGACGCGCCACAGATGCATGCAGGCCGCCAGGGACAAGCAAAGCTCCACCGAGCTTCTGTTAGACTTGACTTCCTGTACGTGGGAGGTAACATGTTGTCTAGAGCTCGGGATTTGTATCAGAGAGATGGATCTAATCCTGGTTAAACCTCTTTCTGTGAGGCCCCCATCAGGTAACTTCCTTATGAATAATTTTTATTACCTATAAAATGGTGACTTTCCATCTCATAGGGAAGGCTGTTGGAAGGAATAAGAGAGAATGCAAACATAAAACACCTACTAGTTCCTGGGCACACGGCAGGTATTCAATAAATGCACACAATTTTTTTTCCCCCAGCATAAAAAGAGACCCACGATCCTATTAAACACCACCAAGGGGGTGGCTCTGAGGCAGGGGGAGCTGACATGAGGGCGGGAATAACCTGCTACCGTGTGGGCAGAGGCTTGCCAGATGCACCTACACACATGGCTGAATCCACCCACTCAGCACCCTGGTGGGGGAGGGGCCAGCACCACGTCCAGACCACAGGTGGGAACACCAGGGGCCAAATCAGTCAGCGTGTGACCCAGGGCAGGTCACGCCATCACTCTGCACCTCCTCTGGGAAATGAGAATTGTGCCCCAAACCAGTGGCCTATGGGCCCACAGGCTTAGGGCCTTCAGCCGCTACGCTGTGTATTAAATGTCAGGAAAAATCGTATATTTTTTTAAATGCGGATGCTCACATTTCTCGTAAAAAAAAAAAAAATTTTAAATCAGATGATCTGGCAAAACTGGGCCCCCATTCCTACTTGGCAACCCCTGGCTAGAAGTAAAGGAGAAGACACCCCTTGGAGACTGTCCTTTCCAGTCCCCATGTCCTGTGCCTGAGCCACACCCAGCCTGCTTCACTCACTGAGCTCCCCTGCCAGGCCCTCAGAGACTTCTGATTTGCCCAGAGCTATTCTGGGCACCAGTGCATATAAGCCACCTGCCTGCATGAGGCGGGTACAGGGAACAGATGGACAGTTTCCCTTGGGGCAGACACTTACAGATGCTTTCATTCCATCAGCATATGCAGTCACTAACAACCTTACCACGTAGGTGCTATGGTTGTTCCTTTTTTTTCTTAATTGAAGTATAGTTGATTTTCAATGTTGTGTTAGTTTCAGGTGTACAGCTCAGGTGCACAGCACAGTGATTCAGCTATACATGTATATCTATTCTTTTTCAGATTCTTTTCCATCATAGGTTATTACAAAATCTTGAGTATAGTCCCCTGTGGGTGCTATGGTTGTTATCCACATTTTACAAAGAGGGAAACTGAGGCACAGAGCAACTAGGTAGCTTGCCGAAGGTCACAAAACTGGGAAACAGCACAGCCAAGATTTAAACTCAAGCGGTAAATAAATAAGCACCGTGCAGTGTGATAAGTACTAAGACCTCAGTCTACACACTGCAGTGAACACACAACCAGGAAGGACACACCCAGAGAAAGCACCATTCCAGCCAGGCCTTGGATGGAGGAGGATTTCACCAGACAGAGAAGGGGGCATCGAAGGACCAGCAAAGCGAAGGGTGGCAGGTGGGAGGGCTGGTGGGACGGAGGAAGGAAAGGCACGTGGGCCACACTGAGGCCTTTGAACTCTATCCCACACGCAATGGGAGACAGGGTGGGTTTCTCGTGTGAGTCTCAATTTACTTGCCACATGCCTGTCGTCAGCAATGCTTGAAGAATTCTCTACCACAAAAAAACAAAAGTTCGCATCGTTCCCTGGACGGCATGTCTGTGAATAGATCTTTCCTAGCTGTAACAGTGTAAACGCCGAACACTGACTACAACGCGGTCCTGCTGGGAGGGACGGGGGTGGAGGAGGACACAGGAGGAAGGAGACTAAAGCCTCATCTTCCATAGGGGGTGTCCGCAGATAAGAACTAAAACTAGGGCTTCCCTGGTGGCGCAGTGGTTGAGAGTCCGCCTGCCGATGCAGGGACATGGGTTCGTGCCCCAGTCCGGGAAGATCCCACATGCCACAGAGCGGCTGGGCCCGTGAGCCATGGCCACTGAGCCTGCGCGTCCAGAGCCTGTGCTACGCAATGGGAGAGGCCGCAACACTGAGAGGCCCGCGTACCACAAAAAAAAAAAAAAAAAAACTAAAACGAAAAAGTCAAGAAGTAGCCACACAAAGCCTACTGTTTAGAGTCACAGAAGTAACAGAATCCAACAGCACATTAAAAGGGTCAGACACCATGATCAAGTGGGGTTTATCCCAGGAATGCAAGGATTCTTCAATATACGCCAATCAATCCACTGGATACACCATATTAACAATCTGAAGGAGAAAAACCATATGATCATCTCAGTAGATACAGAAAAAGCTTTTGACAAAATTCAACACCCATTTATGATAAAACCTCTCCAGAAAGTAGGCATAGGGGAACTTACCTCAACATAATAAAAGCCATATACCACAAACCCACAGCCAACATCGTCCTCAATGGTGAAAAACTGAAAGCATTTCTTCTAAGATCAGGAACAAGACAAGGATGTCCACTCTCGCCACTATTATTCAACACAGTTTTGGAAGTCCTAGCCACAGCAATCAGAGAAAGAAAAGAAATAAAAGGAATCCAAATTGGAAAAGAAGTAAAATTGTCACTGTTTGCAGATGACATGATACTATACATAGAGAATCCTAAAGATGCCACTAGAGTCACAGATGTAAATACCTAAATAATCAGCTAAAATATGTTAAACTGATCAATTAAATTGCCTCTAAGGGAGAAATAAATGGGGATGGGGTGGGGGGAGGGTGTTGTCTGTTTTATTTTGTTTTCTGCCCTTTTTAAAATTGTAGTAAAATATCACGGTGGATTTTTAAGCAGAGGCATCTCCAGATCAAATCTGGGTTTTACCAAAGAGTGGACTGGGGTCTTCATTTGAGTCTGGTCGGCAGATTCAGGGACCACCAGCCTGGTCAAGCGTGTGACCATCAAAGGGTGTTGGGCCCAGGAAATATGATTTGACGTCAGCGTCTCCCTCTATAAAAGAGGCTGTGTTGCCAGAGAGGATGACGCATGGCTGGCCGACAGCCAAGCACCAACAACTTATTCATCCAAGACGTGTTAAAAGCTAAACATAAAACCAGGCTTCTTCCTGATAAAAGAGTGGGCCTAGTTCTGGTACCATCCCACAAAGGGTCATGGCTACCTGAGTAATAATTCACCACAAATGCTGGGGTGTGGGAGTCCACAAACCAAAACCTTTCCTGCCTACCCAACATAACAGCCCTGATTTTCCCAGGCCTCACCCTGGTCCCAGAACTGGTCCCATGCCTGGCCAATCAGTCGGGGATACTCCTAGCCTCAGGGATTGCTGAGGGAGGGCACGGGACTGATCAGAACCAGTAAGATTTCATTCTGGGACTTTTCTGAAACTGTTAGAGGAACTTTTTGCACTGAGATGGCTGAGAAGATGGAATGAAAGCTGGAGCAGACTGCAGCCATCTTGGCACCATGAGGGCAAAGCCTGCCAAAGGCAGGGAGGGAGTCCCTATGACACTTTGAGCTCTTGGTCCTAGCAATGCTTTACAGTCTAACCCCATACTCCACTCTCCTAGAGGCAAAATAATGCACACACACACCCAATTGTCCCCCCTTGCTTTATGTTGTGTTTAAGCCAGTTGGAATTGAATTTCTATCATTTGCAACTGAATTAAGCTTTTTAAAAAAAACTGAAAAATACTAGATGCCTTAAGGTAGTCATATTAATGTATTCAGGGAGGGGAAAGTCAATCTACAGTCTATAATGTGGCAAAGCACTGTAACTAAATACAGGTAACTGCTGGAGGGCTTCTGCCCCTGATAATAAAGCCATGCTTATGAGGAGCAGGGTCTGGGGAACTTAATTCAACCTACCCTGTATAAAGCATTTCTTTTTTTTTTTTTTCTTAATCCATCTTAAGGCCAGCTGGCCACAACTGAACTTGTGTTTTTTGCCTTATTTCCTAGTGTGAGAAAAGACTCGACCGTGGTTCTTTGTCTCCTACAATTACAGGCAAATGTGTCTCCCAAGATCAGAATGGGGGCTGCTTCCAGGAGTGTCCAGGGAGGAGAGCTGGCTGTTTTCCCTACGGTAAGTGATCCATGGAGGGAAGCAGTTCAGAAGTACGAACACCTCAGGAGAATGAGTAGAGCTTTCACCAGTCAACAAAAATAAGCCACATACCAGCCAGGGCTGTTTACCAGCTGATTTTTTTTAGATCACCACTTGAAGGAGTTCTAAAAGGGCTCCCTCGGCCTGGATGAGGCCTCAGATCTTCCAATCTCAAAACTGTGTCACATCCATCAGGTGACTCAGGCTGAGGGCAATTTATTCACGCAGAGAACTGCTGAGGGTGGCAGTCTCCCTGATTGAACATGTCCGTGTGTCAGAAATGCAGCTCCCTATCGGACAAGGACCTCAGCCCCACGAAACCAGCACCAGTGTGCCTTGGAAACAGCGGGCAGGGGTCACCACCCTGGGGACAATCCTGTCTTCTGGCCAATCCACTCACCCAAGCCTCGATGATCTCACCTGTAAGCCGAGAAGGGCAGCCTCTCCCCTTCACAAAGACGTCCCCAGAACCAAGCGAGATTAGGACACGATGTCAGTTTTTAAAAATAACTGTCCTACAAATTAAGGGTGACACCAAACTTCAAAAGATCCCTAGTAATGCCATTTATAAATACACTGCTTTCTGCTCATGGAAAGATTTCACAGGCATGATCTGAGACTCACAAGGACCCTGTAGGACAGGATGGCCAGGCTCAGCAAGAAGGGCGGTCCCCGGTCTCCAGATAAGAGACCTCAGCCCCAGGGGAGAAGTGCTGTCTTGACCTAAGGTCACACGCAGGGGAGCATCAGGCTAGCGTCAGGAGCACAGATCACTAGTCCTAAGTTCCATGTGTCTTTCCCTTCACCTCTGGCTCCCAAAGTCTGGTCCAGGGAACACGGGGGTAGGGACTGGGGGTTCCCTGAGACCTTTTCTGGGAGTCTGCAAGGTCAAAACCATTTTCATAATTGAGTTCGACTTAATTTGCCTCTTTCACCTTCATTCTCTCATGAGCGTTGAGTGGAGTTTCCAGAGACTACTTGAGCGGTGACATCAAGAGACAGAATGCAGAAGCAGAAATGAGCATCCAGCTCTCCTATTAAGCCAGACATGAAAGAGACTCATAAAAACCATAAAATGACAGCTTTCTTTTCACGGATTTCTTTTGGTTTGGGAAAATAGTTATTTTTGATAAGATATATTCTTTACGCTGACAGGTAATAGGCTTATTACTGTCATTTTTAATGAATGAATACAAGTGTTTAAAACAACTCTGTTTTAATCTCTAACACGGCAGATATTGTAGATGTTCCCCACAAACAACAAAAGCTCTCTGAAATGCTCAGTGATCACAGGAGTGTAAAAGGAACCTCAGGCCCAAAAGCATTGGGCGAGGTTTGCAAGGCACAAATAAGAGACACGGATGTAGAGAACAAATGTATGGACACCAAGGGGGGAAAGCGGTGGGAATGTACTGGGAGATTGGGATTGACATATATACACTAATATGTATAAAATAGATAACTAATAAGAACCTGCTGTATAGCACAGGGAACTCTACTTCACTTTGCTGTACAGTAGAAACTAACACAACACTGTAAAACAACTATACCCCAATTAAAAAAAAAAAGAAGCATCAGGTCAGCTGGTGCCACCAAACCACACCCTGCCCCTGGGCTGCCCTGCAGAGACCCTGCTGGAGGGAAACACCAGTGTATTTTCAGTAACAGAGAAGCAGTTATTCCTTCTCAGGCCTTCCTTTACTCCTTCTGATTTTCCCAAGAGGAGAAAGCCTCCATTTGGGGTCACTATCTCTTCATAGCCCTTCTTCACGTTTGCTAATCTCCTTTTTAAGAAAGGGGGAGTTAGGCTCAGAGCCCTCCCCAAAGGGAATCTGCTAGAATTTGATAAGCAAAACAATAAACCCACTGGAAACAAAAGAGCATTGCTCTGCAAAGTCAGCAAGCGGGACCCTATGAGTTGGGCACGTCCATATGATTCTTCACTGGAGTGAAAGAGTGGCATTGACATATATACGCTACTAAATGTAAAATAAATAGCTAGTGGGAAGCAGCCACATAGCACAGGGAGATCAGCTCGGTGCTTTGTGACCACCTAGAGGGGTGGGATATAGGGAGGGTGGGAGGGAGGGAGGGAGACGCAAAAGGGAGGGGATATAGGGATATATGTATACATATAGCTGATTCACTTTGTTATACAGCAGAAACTAAGACAACAATGTAAAGCAATTATACTCCAATAAAGATGTTAAAAATAATAATAAAAAATAAAATAAAATGTTTAAAAAAAAGCCTGCTTGAAACAAAGTTATTTCCCTTTGATGACTTTTCACTTCTGGTCATGAAGTCTCATTTTCAAACAAACTTACGTACGAATGTGAATCCATGTAAAGGAAAATACAGAATAAACAGTACATAAGAACTAGAACAAGGCAAAAATTATGACAGAGGCAGAAGAACGAGAGAGTGGGGATGTAAAGTCTCTGTATCAGGAATGTTCCAGAATTCCACGATGAAAGGCACGCCCGGAAACACTCCAACTTCCTGACCAATTCTAAGGTACCTGAAACGTTTTTAATGTTACTACAACATGTTTTTTCCCCACCCATCCAATCTATTCTTTAACAGCACTTGTGGTAGCTACTAAAACACACAAAGAAACCATTTTCCTAGAGCTTCAGTGAAAGGGATCAAGTGTCCTCCAGGGCTGGCTGCTAGAACTTTCTGCAACAATGCAGATGTTCTGTATCTGTGTAGCTCACTACAGAGGTCACCGGCCACAGGCGGCTAAATGAAAACTTGAAATGTGCTTAGTGCAGCTAACTGGATTTCGTATTAAATTTTAATTTTTAAAGTATACTTCAAATCGCCCCATGGGGCTAGTGGCTGTCATCCCGGACAGCACAGGTCCAGCTCCTGGACCCCAGATTTCACCCCGCTCCCCACTTGGAGAGATCACGCCACACTCCCGGGTCCTCCTGCTGCCTTGTCTCCTTGCCTCTGCCTGGTTTTTCTTGCCACAAGGAGCGGCTGTCACAGCCCTGTGAGAAGGGCGGCCAGGACAATCTGATTTCACCTTCAGGAATTCTGCAGCAGAGGCAGAAGTGGAAAAACGGCGCCAGGGCAGAGCCGGGACCTGGGGAGCCAAACCAGAAAGGCCGAGGCAAGAGGGCCCAGGAGCAGAGAAGAGGCAGAGGTGGAGAAGGGGGGGCGAGGGCAGGAGCCCCCGGGGGACTGGAGCCAGCCCCTCCCCGCCCAGCACCCCTCAGGCCCAATTCCCCATCAGCAAGTTTCATCCAACCAGGGAGCCTGGTGAAGACAGCTGCAAAAGGATGGAAACGTGCACGGAAAAGAAAGAAGGGGGAGACATTACCAGGGCCTCCGAGTTGGAAGCAACAGAATCACTACCGGGACCTCTAGCCTAGCTCCCTCCCTCCACCCCCTCTTCTTTCCCACCTCAAACCCCAACTTCAGAGGCAGAGGCTTCTTGAGGTGTCTGCCAAGCCCACCTTCTGTGGGGACTGTGCCTCACGCGTAAGCAGAGCCCTACTGCTGTGCTTCTGACACAAGACCCTCTCACAGGGGACAAAACGGAGGAAGCCAGAGCGGGGAGAGATGGGGACACAGAGAGAGTTGACCGAGAGGGAAGAGAAAGCAAACGAGAGAAGGGGAGGCAGCAGAGGGGGAATGCGGGCGATGATCCTGCTTCCCGACCCGAATTCTGCAATTACACAGCCACATCATTTACCAACCTTTGGCAAAGGCACCTTTGAGAGTGAGGACTGCGAATAACGATGCTGGGATGCTTGGTGTCCCTGCTCAAGGCTCTACAACGCCCTCCCCACCCTTGGGGTTGATGAAGGAAAATCCTGCCTTTTATTTAAGCCGTTTGAGTGGTTTGGAAGAAAGTGTAGGGGATTCCATCCCAGCTCCAGACCCAGGGGCAGGCCCTGTGCAGCTCGGCAGCCTTGGTGACAAGGTCAGCCCTGCTTTCTCTTTCCACAGCACCACACCATCTGTCCTGTTTCTGGGCCACCAAGAGCTTCCTTCCACTGAGAGAGGAGAAAAGGAAAGTAAGAAAAGACAGTTGGTCAGCATGGTTTCCTGGGGCCAGTTGGCCTCTTCCGAGGTTATCAAGGGTCTGAGAGCTTTTTTAGGCCTAAGTGGAACCAAGTTACTCCCAGGCAGAAAGGCTGTGCTCTAGAATTCTGATTTGACTAGAGGGATGTTTCCAAACAAGCAGGTGAGGACCCACTCCCGTCTCCCAGAGCACAAGCAGCCCCCGCAGCTGTCCCCACACTGGACCACCCAGCTTCGTGCAACATCAAGATTCCACAGCCATTTGGAGGCCGAGTTAAGGCAGTCGGTAGGTCTGGGAATAAGGAAAAAGCTCTTTTTTCAACGTTTTTAGTTTGAAATAATTTCAGACTTGGAAAAAATGAGGGTAAGATGCAGACTTGATGTCCCTTTACCCTGAAGTATTTCAGTGTGTATTTCCTAAAGATGAGGACATTCTCTCACAGAACCAGAGTACGATGATCAAAATCAGAAAATTAACATTGATACGATGCCATTAAACCAGTCTATGACTTTGTTCAAATTGCATCAACTGTCCCACCAATGTCTTTTACAGCAAAGGGAAAAAGATATTTTTCCTGGTCCAGGATCCAGTCCAGGACTCAAACGGCATCTACTGTCAATCTCTCTCTAGTCTCCCTACTCTGGAAGCATTCTTCAGTTTTTCATGGCCTTGATAGTTTTCAATAATATGAACGAGTTATTGTGTAGAATGTCTGTCACTGGGAAAGACTCACTTTCAATTCACCTTTTTTGGTGATGTTACATAGGCAGGAGCCACCAGGATGGAATCTAACCAATTACAAAAAAATATGTTTAAATAGCCTAAGGTCCAAAGCACCACAAAGGAGAAAACCCAACAGCCCTTTAGTCTTCAGGCACAACGGTCAATTGTATGAGGCCCAGGAGGAGGGACAGAAGCTACATAACCACCCTACACACACACACACACACACACACACACACACACACACACACACTCAGTCAGACACACATACACAGAAAGACAAAGGCACACTCATGCACACACAGACACCCTCTCTCACACACACAGTGACACACACATACACAGCAGAGCTGAGAAGGCTGAAAGGACGCGCTGCTTTTTTCATTCAGAGCCAAACGCATGTGGGTTTTTTGGGGGTTTTTTTTGGTACGCGGGCCTCTCACTGCTGTGGCCTCTCCCATTGCGGAGCACAGGCTCCGGACGCGCAGGCTCAGCGGCCATGGCTCACAGGCCCAGCCACTCCGTGGCATTTGGGATCTTCCCAGACAGGGGCACGAACCCGTGTCCCCTGCATCGGCAGGCGGACTCTCAACCACTGCGCCACCAGGGAAGCCCCAAACACGTTTTTAAATCCACAAGATTCTTTGTGTGAGAGGAGGCAGAACTGCTGAAACTGAGGCATTTTATGGAGTTCAACCACAAGTGAACTATCTCCATGTCTGCACCAAAAGGCTTAACATATTTCCTCAATTTTAAGACTCACTTTTTTTCAAACATTTGCAAATATTAGGGGTACTTCCCTGGTGGCCCAGTGGTTAAGAATCCGCCTGCCATTGCAGGGGATATGGGTTCGATCCCTGGTCCAGGAAGATCCCACATGCTGTGGAGCAACTAAGCCCATGCACCACAACTACTGAAGCCCGCGTACCCTAGAACCGCAACTACTGAGCCCACACACCGCCAACTACTGAAGCCCGCACGCTCCAGGGCCTGTATGCCGCAAATACTGAACCCACGTGCTTCAACTACTGAAGCCTGCGGGCCTAGAGCCCGTGCTCTGCAACAAGAGAAGCCACTGCAATGAGAAGCCTGCGCACCGCGACAAAGAGTAGCCCTCGCCTGCCGCAACTAGAGAAAGCCTGCGCGCAGCAGCAAAGACCCAATGCAGCCAAAATAAATAAATAAAATAAAATAGGCCTTCCTATTTTAAAAAATGTGCAAATATTGGATTTTAGAGGGATCATACAAATAATGTGAACATTTATCAGGGGTGATGTTTCAGCCACCCATCAAACAGTTATGCAATACAAGGTCTGTTTTAAATTAACATGAGTGTCAGCATCAGGGCAATGGTGAGTTCACGGCCCGGCCTAGGGAAGCTCGAGGGACCAGGCAGTGAGGCCTCTGTGGAAAGCATGCACCCCCCTCCCAGCACTCCAGGCAAGCTGCTACCTTGCTCCTCTTGGAGGACCTTCCTCCTGACTGCAGCTCACGGAACAGAACGGAAAGAAAGGAGGACGAAGGATGCAAAGGAAACAAAGTAAAAATCCACTGCCATTGGTTTAAGAGACACGGAAGAACCCAGAAGTGGCTAAAAACAGGAAAAGTGGCTGCTTCTAGCAGAACTGGGGGTGGGAAGGAATGAGGCAGAGGACTTTCATTTTCTCAGGGGCTTTTCTTCAACTATGTGCAAGTATTGCTTCAATAAATAACAATACAGTAATTCACCAAGCAAACCCACCAACGTCTGCGTTTATCTACAATTAGGGCAGGGACTACCAATCTGAAAGTTTTTTCCCACCAGCCCTCATCATTCCTAAAATTCCTTCCGAAAACATTCGTCTCTTTGACTCATAAAGACATCTTTTTATAATAGTGCTTTGTTCTCCACCCTCATGCCCTGCCTATGAAAATGATAAAATATGGTCATTGCAAATAATTCAGAAAACATCAAGAAATGAAAAATTAAAATCACCAGCATTCTTAGCGACCAGCACTAACCACTAGTAACATCTGAGGGTACATACTTCTCAGACTCTGTGGTAATGCATCCCTCCACCCCATCACCAACCAACATGAATCAACACTTCTGTAGAATACAACAAAAATAAACTAGAAAAGTGAAAAGCCACGTGGATGTCACAGCCATGTCAAACTGCTAAAGAGAAGAATTTCTAAAGTCTTACTCTCAATTTCTGTATGTACTTCACCTTAATTGGTAACAAGCAGATCATAGCCTGTGGACCACACTATGAATATCTCTGTTCTAGACATTTTTTGTTAAATGTACATGTTCTTTTACTGTGTATATGTATGCTTTTACATATACTCTACATATAGCTTTATATGTTTTCCCCCACTAGATTTTATTTCCACTAAATAGATCATGGCCATGGGTCCACAACCACACATGTCATCCTATTTTAATGCAAAACACTCTTCAAACCCTGGCATCTCCAAGCAGGGCAGAATCTTATACCTCCATGAGCTAAGACCTCCGGGAGTGAGGGCTTAGGGGAGCGGAAGGAGGTCACAGGTTGTGCTTTAGCAGCGCTGCCATTGTGCCCAGGGTTGGCCCTGCCTAAGGAAAGCCCAGGGACCAGTGCATTTCCAGAGCAGGCACTAGGGAAAAGGGACCTGCCGGTTTTGCAGGACACTGTGTATGGCAACGCCAAGAGCCACGAGTCCACAAGGTGTTTGGTTCTAACCACAAACTCTAGCCATGCATTCCGACATTCATCGTACCCCTGTGTGCAGGCACCGCATGAGATACTAGGGCACAAAGATGGGGAGGCCAAGCCCCTCCCTCCAGGGGCCTAGTCCAGTGGGGGAGCCAAATACACAAATGACCAGAACACAGCCTAATGGATATGCGTGAAGCTGCTAGTGCTGGTGAGGACAGACTCCTGGGCACCGCCGCCCCATCCCCCACCCCCGGAGATTCTGAGTCATCAGGTCTGGGTGGGGCCCAAGACTCTGCAATTCCAGCTTGGTCCTGCGATGCAAAGACCACACGTTGATGGCACTGCTCTAGGGCACTGGTTCACCACCAGGGGCAACTTTGCCCCCCTCCCCTGGGACACTTGCAAGTCTGGAGACATGCTTGTCTGTCACAACTGAGGTGTGGGGGTGGGGTTGACTGGCCTTTAGTGAGTCGATGCTGCTAACCCTCCTACAGTGGGCAAGACAGCCCCCCACAACAAAGAACGTCAATAGACGATGTCAACAGCGCAGTTGGGCAACTCCTCGAGAGCAAGACACTTGAACTCCAGGCCTCAGTTTTGTTATCAGCAAAATGGGGATGATAGTATCTATCACAGAAAGTCGTGCTGAGCATTCAGTGACTTTATGCAAAGTGCTTAGAACAGGGTCTGGTACATGGTAGGCATTTATTATTACTATTGTTATTATTATTAACTATCATTATTATTGAAGAGCAGACAAAAACAAGCAGAAAAGACATTCCAGGATGGACACAAGTCCTTCCTGCAAGTACCCACCATGCTGCGGCCCTCACCTGCCCTGCTCCAGTAACAGCAGCAATGATGTTTATTCATGGCCTACTACGCACCAGCAGTGGAATAAGGAAACTGAGGCCCAGAGACATTAAGTAACTTGCCCAAGGTCACACAGCCACGAAGGGGCAACCTGTTGACATTCATCCACTCAAACATCTACTGAGCACCCATTATGTGCCGGGCAAATCCCAAGAGAAGACAGCCTAACACAGCAGGGCTCATGCAGGGAAACAACTGATTTCCACACCCCGCAGACCAGCCACAGAGCAAAGCCCTCTTGCTCCAGAGACTGCAGAGTCCGCCCTGCTGTAATCCTAGCCTTACGAGCCCTCTCTCTGGCCCCTTGCCCAGAGCCGGTCTCTGACAAAGAGACGTCATGGCGGGGCCTGGGGGGAAGAGGGCAGAGCCGCGGTGGGCCTGGCTCCAATGCACATCTCGATGGAACTTTCTCTGCATCCGGCAGTCCCCGGCGCTCGCTGCCAGCCCCGCACGCAGGAAGCCTCTCCCTCACCCAGGCTGTGCCGCTAGCAAAGCCCTCCCTCACACAGTGTCTCCTCCTGTCCCCCAGGCCACCCAGGAAGAATAATGACACCAGTTCACAGATGAGGGGACTCAGGCTCCAAAGGGGCAAGTGCCCCCAAAAGTCAGCAGAGCTCGGGTTCTAACCACGTCACCTGATGCCAAGACGTCCCTCCACCCACCCCTTCCCCATGACTTTGGGTTTTTTCCCCCTTGATTCTAAAGTAATACAATTCAGTGCAAATAATTCAGAAAATATAGAAAAGTATAAAGAGAATACGTCTTACTCAACTCTCACCAGATATAACTGGCATGTAATCCTCTCCTGATATTTTTATGCATATAAACATATTTTTTAGAATAGAATCATGAGTCTAAATCATGACTCCAAGCTTTTGGAACCTGTTTTCCATTCAGATGCCTTTCTAGGTTAATAACAAGCTGTGTCATCATCTAAAAGCCTGGATTCTCTTAGCTATCGCCTGGGCTTGGTATTCATTTATTTCCTCAACCCCCTACTGACAGTCATGCAGACTCACAATTTTTCCAACATTTTTAAACAATGCTGCAGTGAGCACTGTTGGACCTGCATCCTTGCCCAGTTAACCCCTTAAAATAAATTCTTACAAGCGCAACTGCTGGGTCAAAAGTCACTGTCCCCCAATATCCCAGCAGCAGTGTGGGGACCACTACCCAAGCAGGAAGCCCTAAGGCCTACTATTCCAATGGCCAAACTTCAGGTCAGAGCTGTGGGGACAGAAGTAGCCCCAGCTCGGGGACCCAGGAGGCCCAGTAAAGACCTCAAGTGTGTTGATCTTTACAACCAGCCAATGAACAAAGGGTCCCATCAGCAATGCTCCCCACCCCTAGCACTGCACAGGCTGCAAGGGATGTCTGCACTGGTCCCCTCCACTTACTGGCTGCTAATCCTCCCAAATAACTAGGGTCCCCAGGCCTCGACTCCAACGCCCCCTGTTGCAGCAAAGCATCCCCCGGCTTCGAAGACCCTGCCCGGGTCCCTCGCTCTGTGTCCAAGACCTGAATCCAGGACCCCCTCCCCACCCCCACGAGGTGAGAACCCCACACAGGACTCAGCCCACGGGGGGCCCTCAGTGCCGGTTCCATGAACGCCTCCAGGCCTCTGTTTCCTCAAACTAGATCTAACCTGGCTACAAAAGAGATCCCAGCCTCACTCATGCACAACACACACACACACACACACACACACACACACACACACACAC
>NW_021703767.1:132311163-132313784 GCF_005190385.1 Monodon monoceros
ACACACACACACACACACACACACACACACACACACACACACGTGTCTTCAAGGGGAAAGTGCTAAGATGTGATGGCACGGTCCTCTCAGAAAAGAATCTCTCTCTTCCCCTGACTTGTGTGAAAAATTCATTACGAGAGAGTCCAGGCTGCTCCCAATTCTGCCCCCCCGACCCCGGGTTTCCAAGCTCAGGACAGTCTTCTTTCTTTTTTTTTTTAAAGAGAAAATGTTTGCTGGTTTCTGGCAGGGACAAAGGCAGATTCTGGGTGCAGGCCTTATGCGAGTCTGAGGAACACAAATGTCCAGAATCAAATGCTTTGCAAACTGCCCTCGCCCAAGCACCGAGGGGAAGCACACGGCCGTTTACAATCAACCGTCTTTGCCTCCCCAGGTAAGGACAGGCTGGAAAAGTCAGCTTGTGATTACTCAGAGCCAGAAAAGCTGTCTGTGGGCAGCTAGGCCTGGCTGTGTCCTTCCCCCTCCTCCTGGACCATCTCACACCCTAGAATAGCCCGCCTTCAGAGGAAGCAGGGGGAATACAAAAACACTACACATCATAGTAAAAAATAAATAACTGGCACGGACTATTACAAATCTTGATTTAAATGATTTAGAAATTGTGCTGCCTCTTGTTTTAACAAACATTTGAGAAGAGATCGCTCTATTGGGTACGCATTGTAAAAGTGCATCAGCACGTTTACCTGGACTGCCTCACCTGGCAGGGCTGCCGTGCACTGAATGACCCGTTTATCTCTCTCCATCCATCGCTCTCCCCACCCCCAGCGCACTGGTCCCCCTGGCTGGTCCTGAGCTGGGCCAGGCCCCTCTCTCTCTCACCTTAGCACTGGCTGTTCCCGCTGCTGGAACGCCCTTCCCGCACAAGGCCCCGAGGCTCGCTCCCTTCAGATGGGCTTTCACGGAAGCAAATAGTAGGTGCTCAAGAAATACTCCATGAGTTAATAATTAAAGCTAACTAACCAATGCGCCTGTGAGAAAATACATGTGCTTTCTTAACTTGAAACATCAGGCTTATATCCAAGAGCCTCTCTGGTTAAAAGGTTACTCCCTTCAACAGCTTGAAAAGGCTGGCTCTCTCAACACAAATCAGAGTGCCAAGGGGATACCATGCTGTCCAGACGAGGCCAGAGGTAAACCGTGGTCATGGGAAGGGGCAGGTGTCTGCCTGACAACAGGCCAGCCATCAGACACCTTTGGTCATCTCCCATTTAAACTGCCGAGAAACAGAATGGGATCCAAGGGCGAATCCCAGCTGACACCTCAGCTGCGGCTGCCCAGAGGCAACTGCACCACAAATTGGTCACCAATTCGTTGTTTTTTCAATTTTTTTTATACAATTTGGAAAGGTCACTTTCCATTTACAGTTATTACCAAATATTGGTTATTTTCCCCGTGTTGTGCAATACATCCTTGAGCCTCTCTTACACCCAATACTTCGTACTGGTAACCACTAGTTTGTTCTCTTTATCTGTGAGTCGTTTCTTTTATGTTATATTCACTAGTTGATTGTATTTTTTTAGATTCACATATAAGCACTATTATACAGTGTTTGTCTGCCTCATTTAACTTAGCATAATGTCCTTCAAGTCTATCCATGTTGCTGTAAATGGCATTATTTCATTTTTTATGGCTGAGTAATATTGCACTGTATATATGTACCACATCTTCTTTATCCATTCATCTGTCAATGAACACTTAGGTTGCTTCCATATCTTGGATACTGTAAATAGTGCTATGAACATTGGGGTCACCAATCTGCTTTAACCACTCAAAGTCAGGAGGGGTGTTGGGCCCTGCAGACCATAATCAAAAAGCAAAGGAAAGGAAATGCAGACAGCAAAAGACCCTCCCCTAGTGGCTGCGAATTATATACAGTCAGTCCTCATTATTTGTGGATCCCAAATTTGTGAATCTGCCTACTCACTAAAACTGATTCCAAAATCAATACTGTGCTGCTCCACAGTCATCTGTGGACCCGCACAGAGTGGCAAGGAACTCCAGTAGCCCGACGTGCCTGCTTCCAGGGAGGATGAACAGACGCCCTCCACCCTGGTCCAGCTCTCATGCTGTAAACAAACATCCTTTACACGGTCCATTTAGTGCCAGGCTTTCTGCACTTCTGTGCTTTGTGTCGGTGATTTGGCTGTTTAAAACAGTCCCCAAGCCTAGCGCTGAAGTGCTGGCTACTGTCCTAAGCCCAGGAAAGCTGTGGTGAGCATTATGGAGAAAACATGTGTTAAATGAGCTTCGATCAGGCTGAGCCATGGTGCTGATGGCCAAGTTCAACCAACAATACACATTAAGTAAGGTGTCTTTAAACAGAAACACACATAACACACGGTTATGTACTGATCAGTGGATGAAGGTGTTGGGACCAGAGGCTCACAGGAGCCTAATGAGGTTTAAGTTCCCGAAAGCCGCTGGTCACAACATCTCCCTTGGGAGCCACGGCTCAGTATTCACTAATTCAAGGTTCACGGCGACCTTAGTGAAAACTACCGCGAATAAGGACAACTGACCATATACTAAGGTGGCTGCTTCCTGACCCGCGTCCTCTGGCACTCCCCCCCCCCCCCCCCCCCCCCCCCCCCCCCCCCCCCCCC
>NW_021703767.1:132313884-132366169 GCF_005190385.1 Monodon monoceros
CCCCCCCCCCCCCCCCCCCCCCACCATCATCCCCACTGCTCTCTCCATCTGCCACTCCACACACCGGCTCCCTTGCTCAGCAGGCTTCTGCTCAGGTGTCTTCTGGAGACTCCTCTGTCACATCACTCTTCTACTGGACTCACCACAGTCAGTAAGTACTAGCGAACCCTCCACACCTCACCCCCACCTGAAACATCAACTCCCGGAGGCAAAGCCTCTGTCTTTACCCATATCTACCTGTATCTGCAGGGGCCACAGTGCCCAACACAAGGTGGGTGGCCAGTGCTTGCCTGAAGGGACACAGCCCACCACACACACGGCCGCAAGGTCCCTGGCAGGTTCTGGGAGCATGACAAGCATCCAGAGAGCCTGCACAGAGGCTGAAACCCCACCAATTAGACGCCCACTATGGCCCAGGGCCACGTGCACCTCCTGTGCACTTGAAACGTGGCTGGTCCAAAGTGAGATGTGCTCTAGGTGTAACAGATGCACGAGATTTCCAAGACTTGGTACAAAAATATATGTAAAACATCTCATTCATGATTGTACTGATTCCATATTGAAATTATTGCATCTTGGACATTCTGGGTTAAAGGAACTAGATTAAAATTAACTTCACCTGTTTCCTGTTGCTTTTGAGCATGGCTGCTAGGAAGTTTTCATGACGTACAGAGCTTGCCACTATAGTTGTCTGAGTCCAGCTGGGTTATAATAATGCCATGGAAAGGGCAGCCAGTGACACAGGCCAGCCCTGACCACCTCTCTAGGCTACTGCCTAATACTCTCCAGAGGCAGGCAGGAAACACCCGTCCCGTGGCTTCCTGTGACACACAAAGACCTAAGTGTGTTCCGAAAGAGGGCTCAGAAATCAAGGAGAAAGAGTTAAGAGTTGAAACAACTGTGCCCTCAGAAGAGGAGCACCACCAGAACAGGGGCCAGCATCGAGCAGGCCTACAGGTGTGTGTTGAATGAATAAACCAGTAATTTGCAAAAAAAAAAAGATTTCTAAGTTGTTTGTTCATATTTGGGATAGAATAGGAGAGCTGGAGGGGACCTGGAAAATGACCAGGCTCTGCCATGTCGCTGAACTGTGAGGACGCTGTGCTTCCGTGTCCTCCCCTGGAGAAGAGGTGGTCCCTGCCAGTCCCTACCTGCCAGGCCCACGCCGTCCAGTAGAACTTTCTATGGTGATGGGAGTCTTCTCTGATCTGTCCAATACAGTGCCTACTGGGCCCTCGAAACGTGGCTACTGTGACTGAGGAAGTGAAATTTCATCTTATTTAATTGTAATTAATTTAAGTTTAAATTCAAATAGCCACATGTGGCAAAAGGTTGCCATCCTGGACAGCACAGCTCTGGCCTGCTGTGACAGGCAGGAAGGAGATAAAGCTTGTAAAAGCACTTTGGAAATGCCAAATCCTGACAGAAATGGTAGGGGTTTTGTTGTTGAATGTATTACAAACGCGAGATTCTGAGAGATTTCAATTGCCCAACGAAGAGACTTGATTCATCGTAAGTGAAAAAAATTTAAACACACAGATTGTACTTCACCTGGGGGAGAAGAGTGTTCATAGACACCTGGAATCAGAACAGAGCAAGAACGCTTCACACACAGCTCAGAAAACTAGCTTTAACCCTCTGGGCCACAATACCTCCAGGGCCTGGACATGCAGGCAGAAATCAAGGTTGCCAGGGTGTTGCTGGTAAGATTACATTCCTACCTCCCACCCCCTCACTCTAGGGACCAGCAGTGTCCTGCCCCTTCCGCTGACCTTCCCTGCCATTCCTCCTGCTACAGAAACGGGTCCTCCCACAGCTCTCAGACAGAAGCGGGGGTTGTTCAAATCTGATGGATGGTAAAACCAACCGGTGCTGAAAAGGGATGCGGACTAAGTGGGAGCTGTGAAGAATGCTAATCTGTTTACACTCAGGTTGGAAGATGCTCATGAAATTCAAATCAAGTTCTCGGCTCCCAAGATTCTTCCCAGCAGGAAAGCCCTTCCCAGTCTAAACAGCTTTTCGGTACCATTAAGATCATCATATTCTACGCACAAGCAGACAATAAAGATAAAAAAAAGCAGGGGAGTGGAAGGCGGTGAATGATTAGGGCCGGAAAGTCAAACAAGTCTAAGTCTTTCTGAGGAAACACAATATTTCCGAGTACCAGTGTAAAGGAGCTGCCCTAAAATATTTAAAAGATTTTGTGAGCTCATTCATTCTTGTCCATTAAAGAGCACAGCTACTTTTCCCCTCAGTCCTTTTAACTTTTCCACAGACACATTAACTTTAGGGCTTAAGCGTGTGTAATGCCCTTGGTTTGGGCCCCTCGGAGCTTCCATGATGAAAACCACGTGAAACTGGATCCACACGTGTTCCACCCACAAGCTGGCCTCAGTGGTGTAATTTATTCTGTCAGGCAGCAGGCTGTTGCTCAACTTCGAGGAGGGAATGCCAGCAACCACCCTCCAGCTATTAAAACAAAATGAACCAGCCTGGTGTCAGCGGGACAGACGCCACTTCACTGAGAAAAGAGACCCAGCTTTCCGTACCTCAAGTTCAGTCTCCCGTCTGTTGATATCATCCGTGGATTGATTTAACTTCTCCAGCTCTCCCTGATGAAGAAAAGGGACAGAAAAAAGATTCAGGGATTTGTCTTTTGTTGCCAGTATGACTCAGCCCCAGTACCTGCAAATTACTCTGGCACACTTTGTAGGAAGAGGAAGGAGTCAGTGGTAATTCTCAAGGAAAACAGTTGAGCCTTGGCTGGAAGAACAAATGAATGTCAGCATTTCTGAAACCTTTTTCTTGATGGTGGCCTTTTTGAAAATGACTTTAAGGTCCTAGGAATTTGTCTTTTCTTAGAAGGTCAATTATTTATTCCAGGTATGTGCCTTCAGGTAAACCCACCTGTAACAAATGGTTTAGAGGCTGAATCAAAACAATGCTTTCTGCTTTAGAGCAAGGATTTTGCAGAAAAGATAATAAAAGAAAACAAAGCCAAGCCTAAAGTATAAACCCAATGAAATAATTTAAATCAAGGGTACAATTCTGGCATTATCTCATCCATGGTTGAGTATTTTTCTGTAGGAATGAAAAGTCTTTTTCAAACTGCTAGTTATTCAACCTACCTGGCTGTTTTACAAAACAAACAACTAAAACTAGCTTTAATCCTAATCCTTTAAATAAACATTCACACACTGACATTTTGTAAAAAAAAAAAGTGCCCAGCGTGAAGTTAACTCATTTTACTCAGCAAACAAAGGACCTTGTGAACAGAATTCCCCTACGAAGAAAACAAAATTGAGTAGCCCGAACTGATTTTATTTAACAGAATTCCTAACGCAAAGATTTTTCCACCTGATTTTTATCTTGCTAACCTGCCATAACAATTCATTTAAATGCAACAGCTGAGTTAAATGAGCTTTTAATTGATCTGCGCGCTGAAAAACCAATTAAGTCTCCAGAAACTGCAGCGCATGCTGAAAAGCAATATTTAAAAAAAAAAAAAAAAAGCTTTATGGAAAGGGTAGAAACACGGGTCTTCGAAAGCGATGTGCTGTGCTTTCTGCTTGGACGGTGAAAAGGTTAAGCTGTCACTCCGAGATCTCGGCTTAGAAATCGTTTTTAACCATCTCCCAGAGAAATGGAGGCACAGGAACCGGGCCAACCCTCTTGCTTTCTCGCGCGTCAGCTATGCGCACCGCTTGTCCCAGATTTCTGTTCACACCCGACCTCATAAGGAGGGAAAGCTGGGTTTTAAACCGTTTGGGGCCAAGCGGAGAGCTGAGCCAGTGGTGACAACAAGCCCTTCGGTTTGCTAACAATGAATCAGAGGAGAAGGGAGATGGCTCAGGCCGGGCACCTCTGCCAGCAGGAGGCTCTGACCCCCAGGCACGGGTGGCCGCCCACCTGCAGGGGCCGACGACGCCCACCGCCCCGGGAGCCCGCGCCTAAGCGGCCCGCCCGGCTCCCGGAGCCCGGAGGTTGTGCAAAGCCCGCGGCGCCGCGAGCCCGGCCGGGTACCCAGACGCCGGCGTGGCGCCCCCGCCCCCTTTCCTCTTTGTTGCGCAACCGCCCGCAGCGCTGGGCACGCTGCTGCGACCCCCGGATCCTGCCGGGGAATCCCGGCGATAGAGTCAGGCTGCGTCCACGCGGGCACCGCAGCCTCCCAGGAACCGGGGGAAACCGGGTACTCAGACCCTCTCCTCCAGCCCCGGACTTAACGCTGCCACCTCCCCCGGGCGCAGGCACCGGTGGGGGGGTTGGAGGAGGCGGCTGCGAGGCGGGCTCAGTGCAGATGCCGGGGTCCTTGTGCACCCCCGCGCGCCCTACCTGGATCCGGGGGTCCACCTCTTCCTCCTCCTCCAGCCCCGGCTCCATCCCCTCCTCCTCCTCCTCCGAGTCCCGGGCTGGCGGCGGCAGCTCGGCCGGCTCCTCCGGACGGCTCCGCTTCGGCGCCGCGTCCATGCGGGCGGCGGACTTGGGAGCGCGGGGGTGGCGGCCGCAGACTGGGCCGGAGCCGTCTGGCCACCGCCCGGCGAGCTCAGAAGGCGCCGCTCGCCGCCGAGGGTTCCCGGGCCCAGCTCAGGAGGAAGTGGGCGCGGTCGCCCCCTCTCCGCCGCGGCCGTCAGCGCAGCGCCGCCCGCTCCGCCCCCAGCCCGCCGGCTCTGCGCGGCCCCGACTCTAGACCTGGCTAGCCGGCCGGCCGGGATAGCCGGGGCTCCGTCACAAAACCTCACTCCCGAAACGCGTGAGGGTGGTGAAATGGGGGAGCCCTCACCCCCTTTTACCATAGCAGCCCGACTAGATCACAATTTACCGAACGTCGGCCGCCTGGTGTCAGGGTGCTTTTCTCTCCCTCCCTCCTCTGCTAAGGCAATTGACTGCATGCAAGGAAAGTTTGGGGTATTCCCACCATCTGAAGTCACCTTTAGAAGCTTGTACTCAGTGACCCTGGACCAGTCCCAAGACTCACTCAAACCCCCGTGTACACTCAAAGCACTTTTGTCCCCTTGGGTTAACCTGGGGAAATGTGTGTACCTGAAGATTTCCCCAGAAAAGGGAACTGAAACATATGCTCACATAGACACAAAAGAACAAAGAAGGGAGCCAGCTGCAGCTCCTTGCGTGGATTCCTTGCCCAAAGGCTGCGGCCCCCATTGAGCAGAGCTCCATACGCAAGCTCCTGTGCTTTCACAGTTGCGGGATGGTCCTACCTGAAGAGGCAGGAAGCATGGAAAATCCATTGATCAGGGATGTGCGAGAGTGAGTGGGTGCCTGCCAGTACACCCTTCTCAAGGAGATGCGAGTGTAACCCCTGTTCATGGGCACGCGCCATCCAAGGATTTATGAACTGGGGAGGTTTCCTGCCCACCCTGAACAAGCGGAGAGCCAGAACTTGCCTGGCAAATTCAACATCACAAAAAGCCAAAGAATAAGGGGAATGTTTGTGCTTTTGTGAAATGGCAGGGCCACTATGATGTCAGGAGAGCAGAAGGTCAGATAACCTTAGCAAAGCAGGCAAGGACATTGCCACTGGCCGTTGCTAATGTCTCCTTCACTACAAAAATGCAGAGCGTATACACACTTTCTACACAGAAGCTTGTGGCCTGTGGGCTCTGTGAGTTCGGAGGGCAGACTTGCTTGAGAAAGGAGCTTCTTTCCGAGAGCCTGTCATTAAAGCCAACCTTGGGAAACCTGCTTATGATGGTTTTATCAAAAGCTAAGTTGGGGGGGTTACTCCTTGGGCAAGGTTCCACCCTACACACTCTGGCACTGTGGTCCACCATCACAGGAGCTTCCTTGTCTCCTGGAGGTAACACAGGTGTACACCATGGGTTTGGTTCTGAACAGGTCACACCTGTTCACTGTTCTTTAAATCAAGTGAGAGTCAGCAATTTTTTGTGAGATGTTCTCAAATTCCCTGCTAAAGCCATAGTTGCTTTTCATTTTCCAGTGATGGATGAAGGCAGGGTCAAGATGGCCATTAAGAGTCACAAACTGAGACAGAGGTTGAAAACAAGTGAGGTCAGCCCTGATTCTAAATGCTTCCCAAGTGGTGGAACCTCATCATCACCATTCAAACAATAGCCTCCAAATTACATTACGGTTTAAGCTTAGATCTAAGAGCAATAGGGTGGTTCAGGATGCCTTTATGGGGGGACTTCCCTTATGGTGCAGTGGTTAAGAATCTGCCTGCCAATGCAGGAGACACAGTTTTGATCCCTGGTCCAGGAAGATCGCACATGCCAAGGAGCAACTAAGTCCGTGCGCCACAACTACTGAGCCTGTGCTCTAGAGCCCGCGAGCCACAACTACTGAGTCTGCATGCTGCAACTACTGAAGCGCATGTGCCTAGAGCCCATGCTCCGCAACAAGAGAAGCCCGGGAACTGCAAAGAAGAGTAGCCCCTGATCGCCACAGCTAGAGAAAGCCCCCGTGCAGCAACGAAGACACAACACAGCCAATAATAATAATAATAATAAATACATAAATAAAATGTAATCTCTTAAAAAAAAAAAATGCCGGGCTTCCCTGGTGGCGCAGTGGTTGAGAGTCCGCCTGCCGATGCAGGGGACACGTGTTCGTGCCCCGGTCCGGGAAGATCCCACATGCCGCGGAGCGGCTGGGCCCGTGAGCCATGGCCGCTGAGCCTGCGTGTCTGGAGCCTGTGCTCCGCAACGGGAGAGGCCGCAACAGTGAGAGGCCCGCGTACCGCAAAAAAAAAAAAAAAGCCTTTATGGGATATAGGGCAACTGCTCCTGAACACTGAACATCACTGTAGACTTTTGTTGTTTTATTTTTAGAAGACCTGGGCCAGCTATAGCATGATGTTCTGAAGTTAAAGTAAGGAAAATAAATAAAGCACAGCAGTACTATATATTTCTATTGACACATACATATGCACATCAATGCATAGAAAAGGGTCTGGAAGGAAGATTCATACCCAACACAGAGTGGCTAGCCCTGGAAAAGGCAGTATGAAGGGGCCCAAGATTGGCTAGGATGGGGTTGGGCATGTCAAAGGGAACTTTTAATCTCTCGATAATGTTTTCATTTTTTACAAGGAGGATGTATTTATGATTACTTGTGTAATTCTAAAATAAATTTTAAAAGTGCATACTGTATTAGTTTTCTATTGCTGTGTAACAAACTACCACAAATTTATTGGCTTAAAACAGCACTTGTGGGGCTTCCCTTGTGGCGCAGTGGTTGGGATTCTGCCTGCCAATGCAAGGGACGCGGGTTCGTGCCCCGGTCCAGGAAGATCCCACATGCCGCAGAGCGGTGGGGCCTGTGAGCCATGGCCGCTGAGCCTGCGCGTTCGGAGCCTGTGCTCCGCAGCGGGAGGGGCCCCATCAGTGAGAGGCCCGCGTACCGCAAAAAAAAAACAGCACTTGTTCATTACCTCACAGTTCTGTAGGCCTGACGTTGAGGCAGGGTGTAACTAGTTTCTCTGCTCAGAGTTTCCCAGACTGAATCAGGGTGTTGATCAGGCTGCATTCCTTTCTGAAGGCTCTGAGGAAAAAGTCCTTCCAAGCTCATTCAGGTTGCTGGCTGAATTCAGTTCCTTGTGGTTGTAGGACTAAGGTCCCCATTTCCTTGCTCTCAGCCAAGGGCCAACCCGAATTCCTTGCCACATGACCCCCTCCATCTTCAAAGCCAGCAGCAGAGAATTTCCTTGGGTTGAGTCCATCTCACACTACAATCTACTCTTCAGGAAAAGCCCAGTCCCTTTTAAGGATTCACTTGATTAGGTCAGGTCCACACAGAATAAAGTCAGCTGTGCCATATTCACAACCTAATCATGGTGGTGACTGTCCCATTATATTTACAAGCTCCCACATTTTACAGGAATATGTACAGCAGGGGGCAGGAAATGGGGCAATCTTATACTTCTGACTACCTCACATACTAAGAAGGCAAACCATGTAAGTGGCTCGTAACCCAAGCAAATGCTTAGTATTTATTTTAGCTGCCACACTGATCTAGATGAGTGGTTCTAAAGGTATGGGCTGGAGACCTCTGAAGGTCTCTGAATACTTTCAGGATGCCCATGAGATCAAAACTAGTTTTAGACAAATACTAGACAAGACTTGCTTTTCCCACTCCCATTCTCTTACAAGTATTCACTGGAGTTTCCCAGAAGTTACATGACACGATACAATAGACTGAATGCAGAAGATACGAGAATCCAGCTTCGTCTTGCTAAAGCCACCCGTTAAAGAGACGTGCAAAAATGTAAAACAATGCCCTTCTCACTATTTGGTTTGTTTTGGAAACAATTTTATTTTTCATTTTGGAAATGAGTTATTTTTCATAAAATTGTGATATTTATGTTAACATGTAGTCAATGTGTTGTTATTTTTAGATGAATTAATTTTTAAAGTTTTTAAAATTGCCATAATTTCTACACAGTAACCACCTGTAGATGCAACCATATAAACAACAGCTCTTTGAGATCTTCAGTGGCTTAAAAAAATATAAAGAAGTACTGGCAACAAAAGGTTTGAGAACCACTGAGCCAGAGGAAACATATCCTCCAGTTTGAGTTATCCTTTTTTATTTCCATAAATGTTCCACTGCCTCCTTCACTCAAAAGATTCATCACCCCTTCCAAGACCCCACTGGTGGAGTATTTGGGGCACAGTACATTTTTGCCCATTTCAAAAGACTTTAAATATAATTTAATAATTTAAGTGATTGAGATCATTATGGTTATTTCCTGGGATCTATATTTTGTCAATTCCTATGAAGAATTCATCACCCAGTTATAACATTGCCTCTTTGGAGAAACAGTCAGCTTTTTAGTGCCTTGTGTGTGATGTGGTTTCCAAGAACACGCCTCTGCTTGCCAGGCTTTGGGGGGTCCCGAGTGGTGGGGGGCACACCTGTACCAGAGCTGTGATTTTTGGCAGCCTGATCACATGGTGCATGATGTGGGCAAAGTGGGAATGGCCGATGTCTTAGCAGAATCCTGAGGACTGCTTTACTAGGAGACATACTCCCTGTTGTCCACTGGAGAAAAATGCACAGCCTAAAAGTTGCGAGTTATGTTTTATTTGGGGAACGTCCTGAGGACTATAGCCCGGGAGGCAGCCTCTCAGGCAGCTCTGAAGGAACTGCTCCAAAGAGGTGGGGGAAGCCAGGACATTTAAAAGTTTTTGCTGGGGGTGGGGGGAAACATGTAGCCAAACATCAAAAGATGACTGCTAATCACAAAAACAGACATCTCAAGTTAATGATTTTCATGCTTTTCTATGTATGTGAAGATGCAAGCGCCTGGGCTCATTGAAATTGTTCCTTAGATGTGCATCGTAACTATCTAGGGCCAGTATCCTGGTTTTCTCCATCCTGAATCCCCTCAGGGTTCGCCAGCAGGGCTGATGACTTGATGGCTGCAACATTCTTTGTCCACACTGTTCAATTTATTTTTACTATCTCCTTGTAGTTTGATTAAACTGGGGGGAAATATGTGTGTTTTTTCCCTGCCCCTCCACTTCCTCAAGCTGAAAATCTTCCTTGACGAAAATCACAGCCTCTGTGCTGTCCCAGTTGCCACAGAGCACAGTGGGCTGACATTTAGAAAGAAGGAGGAAAAAGGTATCTGGCAGGATGAGCCTGGGTTTACATATTTCTCCATATTGGGTCCTTATTTGTCATGATCTGGTTTCTTTCATGGGATTAATGTCAACCTCTCCTTTTGTAACCCCACCTCCTCACTGGTGTCATACATTTATCATCCAAGCCTCCTCCTGCCTGAATTATAAAGCAAGCAAGTGTCCAGCAAAGGGAGACCCTCTCCTTATTTAGTCCCCCAGTTGGAGTGAGCGTTTGGGGATGTTTCTATTTCCATAGATGTGGAAAGAAACCTGGGTTTATTTAATAAACACGCAAAGAAAATCCTGCCATGTTCAAGGGACCTCACATTCCTGTCTTCGGGTGAAGAGAGGGTCTCCAACTGTGTTTAAAATGTTCTCAGCCTTTTTTGTGAAGAGAGAAACGTGACCTTTTCCCCCAAACTCATGAACACCCAGGAGTGGAGGCCTGAGAGGAAGTAAGGAGGTCTGCTGACCTCAGGGAGTTTGGACGGAGTTTAGGGCAGAATGAGGGCTGGTGCTGGCCATTCACCTGGCTGAAGGAGCAGCCCTTTCCCTCCTGGCTGCGTAAAGGGCTGTGTCACACTCTGTGGGGACACAGAGGTCATCCCATCTTCTGCCTGCAAGGGCCAGCGTGGTTTTACGGAGAAGATGACACTGGGCCTTGAATAATAAACAGAATTTCCTCAAACAAGGGAGGAGGATTTTGCCAAAGAAAGAAAGAAAGGGCTTCCCAGATAGGCAATAACATGGGGAAATCATGGAGGGGTTGGACCGGTCAGGAATAGCGGAGAGAGAGACCATCTCAACTTGGGACCCAGGAGGGACAGTGGGAAGTGGAAGGGGCAGGGGATGAAGCCTAAAGTAGAGTCTGGGGCAGGTCCTCAAGGGCCTTGAGTGACAGGCTCAACCTTTGAACTACAGACCATAGACAATGAGATGCTGTTCACTCGTTTGTCCATTTATTCATCCAACAAATATTAACTGAGCACTTAATATGTTTTAGACACTATACCAGAGGCCAAGGTATCACTATGAACAAAAGACACTACCTCCCTGCTGTCATGGAGATAAAAGTATAATAGGTCAGGGTGATCAGGGCCAAGGGCCAAGCAGGGGATGGACAGAGAAAGAGGGGTGCTGTTGTGGTTATGGAGAAGGCTCCCTGAGAAGGGCACTTTGAGTCAAGACCCCAAAGAAATGAGAGAGCAAACCCCACATCCCTTTGGGGAGAGCACTCCAGCGCCTGAAGCATGTGTAGGGGGTCCCAGGGGCTTGGTGGGAGAGAAAGTAAGATAGTTAGGCTGGGAGATGAGGATGCCTCTTCTGGTTACTGCCCTTTTCTCAGTGAAATTGTGAGCAAGGTCATCGGCTGTGAATAAGGGGGGGCATGGGGGGCATTGAAGAAACCCTGGAGGTTAGAGGAGAGATGTGAATGGCTATCCAGGAGAGCTGGGAAGTGAGTGCCCAGGGGAATATATTATAATTGTCAGGCTGCACTGAGGACCCATCAGTGGCTGGAGATTCTCAATGAGACCACTCATCACAGGATGAATGGTTTTGCCTACGCAACTTCAGCGTCAGGATACAGGTGGAAAGTAGTAAGAACGCGAGATTTCACCAGGGCTGGGATTATGTTGGGCTCCCACAGTGGTGGGGAAGAGGGGGGAGGGAAACGCGCGTGACAGCAGGTGTAGGGATTTAATGGTGGCGCATGGGATCTAAGCTGGATCAAACGGGAAGGGCGGGCGTAAGGGGGTGAGGGAGGGGCTGTTAAAATAGTTCCGGGGGCGATGATCCATCCCTGAATCAAGGGATAGAAAGATGGGAATGGACCTGAGACTACATGGAAGCTGGTGATTGGTAAGATCTGGAGGAAGAGAGGGAGGGAGGGAAGGAGGGAGAGTCAAAGATGATTCCAAACTTTCCAGTTTGAGGGACTTGATGACACCATTAGTTGGGACCTATGCTATAGAAGTTTGGGCTGGGAAGATAATAAATTATCATTTTTTTAGAACATACAGATTTTAAAGGGAAAACCCTGACAGTTTGACTACCTGTTGTACTTGGAAATAGGGATCCAGGTTACCCAAGGCTTGAGCAAAACTCTTTGGAAGATCTTTCCTGTGGCCTCCATACACTTCCCTACCATAGCAAGTGGGGTCCAGCTCAGCTGGTCTGCAAGGATCACGCCGGTTTCATTTCTGACACTAGGGGCTCCAGGAAACAGAGGTGCAGTGGAAATCTCTTCTATTGGTGGGGCTCCTGGAGAGCAGCAATGACAAAAATGATATTTTAACTGGGTTCAAATCCCAGCTGAACCCTTTGTGAGCTGACTTTAGACAAGCTGAACATTAGTATCCTTGCCTGTACAATAAGGGTAATCACACCGGTGCCTCCCAATCAGAGAGGTGGAGATTAAATAAAATGGTATTTACAGAATTACTGGCACATGACCAAACTTTATTTTATATTTTTAAAATATTTGTTTATTTATTTTTTTATTTTGGCTGCACCAGGTCTTAGTTGTGGCACACGGGATCTTTTAGTTGTAGCACGTGGACTCTTAGTTGTGGCATTCATGCGGGATCTAGTTCCCTGACCAGGGATCCCTGCACTGGGAGCTCGGAGTCTTATCCACTGGACCACCAGGGAAGTCTCCTGACAAAACTTTAATTCATGGTGCTTCCCTTGTCTTCTCTTCCTCTACCCCATGGCTTAGACCTGAGGGAATCAGGTATTTTACACAAGAGATTTTTTTAAATGTTTTTAGAAGTGAAATCTGCAAGCTGAAAGTGGTCAGCAAAATGAATTCAATACGTTTTTAAGCACCTCTGACATGTATGCACAATTCCAGGTGCCAGTTTGAGGGCCCCAAACATGGAGATGACAAAGTCATAGGGTCTTCCTACTTGGGGAGACATGTCCCCACCAAACTTGTGCCCCAAGGAAGCAATCACGGGATTCCTTCCTGTGAAATTAAGGCTCTTCCTGTCAAACTTCAATGCCATTTAAATGAAGATTCCCTGCAACACGGATTTTTAAAAAGTTATTTGCATCTGCTTGTTAACCCCTATAAAATAGGAACTGCTCTTCCGGACTAAGGAAGAGTGGATCTGAATTCACACCACATCCTGGTGGCAGTGGCTCAAGAAATAGACATCAGCATCTTCTCCTGTCCACCCTGCCATCTTTACCTGCTGCCTTAGGTCAGAGGTGGCAGATTGGGAGCTTCTGGCTGTATCAGACTGGAGGGCACGTGTTGTCTGGCTGGCACGGTGCTCTGTAAATTCGAGGCAGCAGTTAAAATCCAGGCAATACAAGAAAATTCACACTTCTCTATTTGGCGAGAGTCCAGAGATGGGAGGAGTGGCTGACCCTCTGGAAAGGATATGTTAGCCTCAGAGCCCTGGAGGCCGACCTGCTCAGTCTCACAGGCCACACCCTGGCACTAAGGTGACGCTGTAAGGTGACGCGGAGGTGCAGGTTCCCTCTGCCTTCCTCCCACCCTCCCTTCTCTTCCTACCAACTCCAAAGGACCACGGCATGTGGTAAGAGGGAAGAGAACTTTAAAGCAGACCTCAAAACGCTCAACAATGCTCTTCGCCCCCAGATGACTGGTTCTCAGAAGTCAAGGAGCCATAGAATCCAGCTCTTTGAAAGGGATCAGGGCCTCCAGATCACAAAGCATCTGTTTAATTCTGTGACTTGGTGACATCGGTATATAGTATTGCCAAATTGTCTTGCACTGTGGCTGCTCCCCTCTAATGAGAACCTTTATTTGTGTCCTAAATTGAATTAAGCTCAAGTGTCTTGACCCAGATGAACTATAGGCCAGAGTACTTAGAGAACCCAGGAAAGAAACTTTCAATGTTTATCTGTGGTCTTAAAGGACCTGCAGATATTTCAAATGGTGCCAGAATCATGGAGACAGAAAAAAGTGTTCCATTAAAAAGAAAGAGCGTTCCATACACTGCAAAACAGTGAGTATAACAGATTGCAGGCATGATTCTAGAATGGATTTTAAAGGGAAAGGTCATTTCTGTGCCCCAGAAGAAAAATGATAGATTACTGTGATCTAGCTTGGGTTAACCAAGAACAAATTATGTCAGCCTTGCCCTCCCTTCCTTATTCCACAAGTTTATTAGTCTAGCCAAGGAAGGAAACACGCAAGACAGGAGATCTTCATTATTCAAAGATAACTGGTAGAGGAAAAGGCCACTTAAATAAACCCACTTATAAAGGAAACCAAAATTTCACATTAAATAATGAAAAAAGACTTTTATTGGGGCTTTACTCTGCAAAATAAACTTAAAATTATGAAAATAAGTTTTTTCTTCTCTTTTAAAGACTATTTAGTTGACAGATATTTACTGAGCATCTGTTATGTGATGGCCTCTGGCAATGAAGACCCAGCAGTGAACAAATTAGACAAAATTCCTGCCTTCATTGTGGTTTATAGTCTAAGGGAAGACAGGAAAAAAAGTTAAATATATAAGTAAACAAAATAGTTGCAGTTAGTGATAATGATAATTGCCATGATGAGCAACAAAAAACATAGGAAAACCAAATAAAGAGGCTGGAGGGTGGAGGTTGCCTCAGACGGGAGATGGAGAGGGCTCTCTGTGGATATGACATGTGAGCTGAGATTTGATGAGGAGGTGTGGGGCAGCCACACGCTGAAGGGAAGAGTGATCCGGATGGCACAGACCCTGAGCAGGGAGCTGGCTGGACAGCCCTTGAGATGGCCAGAGAGTGAATAGGGAGGACAGGGTGTTGAAATGACCATGGTCACATATCAGATAATGTGGGGCCTGGGACGCCACAGGAAAGAGTTTGGATTTTATTATAAATGTGATGAGAAGCCACTGGAGGGATTGAAGCTGAGGAATAGCAAGATCCATTTTGTATTTTTAAAAGATGACCATGGCTGCTCTGTGGAAAAGGGATGGCCATGAAGGCAACAGGGGGAGCAGGAACTCTAGTTAGGAGGCTGTCACAGGGGCCCTAGCGACAGACATGGCTGAGGGGCTTCCCTGGTGGCGCAGTGGTTGGGAGTCCGCCTGCTGATGCAGGGGACGCGGGTTCGTGCCCCGGTCCGGGAAGATCTCACATGCCGTGGAGCAGCTGGGCCCGTGAGCCATGGCTGCCGAGCCTACGCGTCTGGAGCCTGTGCTCCACAACAGGAGGGGCCACAACGGTGAGAGGCCCGCGTACCACAAAAAAAAAAAAAAAAAAAGAGACATGGCTGGGCTGTGTAAATGGAGTGAGTTGATTGAGGATGTATTCTGAAGACAAATCCAACATGTGGGAATGGGCGGAGGCAGAGGCATTAAGAATGACTCTTGAGATTTTGACTTGAGAAGTGGCTGAAAGATGCTGCCATTTACTGAGCGAGGCAGGGAAGACTTGAGGAAAAGGTTTGCAGTCAAGACGTATGTTTTTGCAGCTTAAATGTCCATTGACAGATGAATGGGTAAAGAAGATGTGGTACGTATATACAATGGGATACTACTCAGCCATAAAAAAGAATAAAACAATGTCATTTGCAGCAACATGGATTGACCTAGAAATTATCATACTAAGTGAAGTAAGTCAGACAGAGAAAGACAAAGATCATATGATATTGCTTATATGCAGAATCTAAAAAAAATGACACAAATGAACTTATCTATGAAACAGAAACAGATTCACATGGAGAACAGACTTACGGTTGCCAAGGGGGAGAGGGGGTGGGGGAGGGATGGAGTGGGAGTTTAGGACTAGCAGATGCAAACTATTATATACAGAATGATAAACAACAAGGTCCTACTGTATAGCACAAGGATATATATTCAGTTCCCATAAAGGAAAAGAATATGAAAAAGAATATATATATATATATATATATAACTGAATCACTTTGCTGTACAGTAGAAATTAATAAAACATTGTAGTTCAACTATACTTCAATAAAATAAATTTTTAAAACATGAGGTGTGTGGGCTTCCCTGGTGGTGCAGTGGTTAAGAACCCACCTGCCAATGCAGGGGACACAGGTTCGAGCCCTGGTCCGGGAAGATCCCACACGCCATGGAGCAACTAAGCCCATGAGCCACAACTACTGAGCCTGCGCTCTAGAGCCCACGAGCCACAACTACTGAAGCCTGCATGCCACAACTACTGAGGCCTGCGTGCCTAGAGCCCGTGCTCCCCAACAAGAGAAGCCACCACAATGAGAAGCCCACACACCACAAAGAAGAGTGGCCCCTGCTTACCGCAACTAGAGAAAGCCCGTGCACAGCAACCGACCCAATGCAACCAAAAATAATTAATTAATTAATTAATTAACTTTTTAAAAAATGAGGTGTGTTTTTGGACACCTAATTCTGAGAGGCTATTAAACGCACAAGTGGAGACGTCAAGTAGACAGGAGGATACACATCTGAAGGCCAAGTCCACAGATATAAATTTGAGAGTCAACTGCATATGGATGATATTTAAAACCATGGAACTGGATGAGATCACTTAGGACAGGGGGGATGCTGAAGGGGAGAGGACCAGGATGAAGCTGGGAGCACACCAACATCTAGAGGCAGGGCCTTGGAGAAGTCAGGAAAGAGTATTGCCACCAGCTCCTCAGAATAGCAATACTCACCACCACAAAAATGATCAGTCAACTGACAAGGATTTTTTTTTTTTACATCTTTATTGGAGTATAATTGCTCCATGATGCTGTGCCAGCTTCTGCTGTACAACAAAGTGAAACAGCGATATGCATATATACCTCCCCATATCCCCTCCCTCTTGAGCCTCCCTCCCACTCTCCCTATCCCACCCTTCTAGGTCGTTGCAAAGCATTGAGCTGATCTCCCTGTGCTATGCAGCAGCTTCCCACTAGCCATCCATTTTACATTTGGTAGTGTATATATGTCAATGTTACTCTCTCGCTTCGTCCCAGCTTACCCTTCCCCCGCTGTGTTCTCAAGTCCATTCTCTAGATCTGCGTCTTTATTCCTGCCCTGCCACTAGGTACATCGGTACTGGTGTTTTAGATCCCATATATATGCGTTAGCATGCAATATTTGTTTTTCTCTTTCTGACTTACTTCACTCTGTATGACAGATACTAGGCCCATCCACCTTGCTACAAATGACTCAATTTCGTTCCTTTTTATGGCTAAGCAATATTCCATTATATATATGTGCCACATCTTCTTTATCCATTCATCTGTCAATGGACATTTAGGTTGCTTCCATGTCCTGACTATTGTAAATAGAGCTGCAATGAACATTGTGGTACATGGCTCTTTTTGATTATGGTTTTCTCAGGGTATATGCCCAGTAGTGGGATTGCTGGGTCATATGGTAGTTCTATGTTTAGTTTTTTAAGGAACCTCCATACTGTTCTCAATAATGGCTGTATCAGTTTACATGCCCACCAACAGTGCAAGAGGGTTCCCTTTTCTCCACACCCTCTCCAGCATTTATTGTTTCTAGATTTTTAAAAATTTTATTTAGTTATTTTTGGCTGTGTTGGGTCTTTGTTGCTGCATGCAGGCTTTCTCTAGTTGCAGCGCGCGGGAGATACTACTGGTTTTGTTGCGCGGGCTTCTCATTGTTGTGGCTTCTCTTGTTGTAGAACACAGGCTCTAGGCGTGCGGGCTTCAGTAGTTGTGGCATGCAGGCTCAGTAGTTGTGGCTCGCAAGCTCTAGATGCAGTCTCAGTAGTTGTGGCACATGGGCTTAGTTGCTCCACGGCATGTGGGATCTTCCTGGACCAGGGCTCGAACCTGTGTATTCTGGATTGGCAGGCGGATTCTTAACCACTTCACCACCAGGGAAGCCCCTGTTTCTAGATTTTTTGATGATGGCCATTCTGACCAGTGTGAGGTGATATCTCATTGTGGTTTTGATTTGCATTTCTCTAATAATTAGCGATGTTGAACATATCTTCATGTGCCTGTTGGCCATCTGTATGTCTTCTTTGGAGAAATGTCTATTTAGGTCTTCAGTCCATTTTTGGATTGGGTTGGTTTTCTTTTTTATATTGAGCTGTATGAGTTGCTTTATATTTTGAAGATTAAAGCTTTGTCAGTTGCTTCATTTGCAAACATTTTCTCCCATACTGAGGGTGGTCTTTTCATCTTGTTTATGGTTTCCTTTGCTGTGCAAGAGTTTTTAAGTTCATTAGGTCCCATTTGTTTATTTTTTTTATTTTTTGCGGTACGCGGGCCTCTCACTGTTGTGGCCTCTCCTGTTGCGGAGCACAGGCTCCGGACGCGCAGGCTCAGCGGCCATGGCTCGCGGGCCTAGCTGTTCCACAGCATGTGGGATCTTCCTGGACTGGGGCACGAACCCGTGTCCCCTGCATTGGCAGGCGGACCCTCAACCACTGTGCCACCAGGGAAACCCCCATTTGTTTATTTTTGTTTTTATTTCCATTACTCTAGGAAGTGGGTAAAAAGGGATCCTGCTATGATTTATGTCATAGAGTGTTTTGCCTATGTTTTCCTCTAAGAGTTTTATAGTGTCTGGCCTTACATTTAGGTCTTTAATCCATTTTGAGTTTATTTTTGTGTATGGTGTTAGGATGTGTTCTGATTTCATTCTTTTCCATGTAGCTGTCCAGTTTTCCCAGCACCACTTAATGAAGAGGCTGTCTTTTCTCCTTTGTATATTCTTGCCTCCTTTGTCAAAGATAAGGTGACCATATGTGTGAGGGTTTACCTCTGGGCTTTCTATCCTGTTCCAATTATTGATATTTCTGTTTTTGTGCCAGTACCATACTGTCTTGATTACTGTAGCTTGGTAGTGTAGTCTGAAGTCAGGGAGCCTGATTCCTCCAAGCTCCATTTTTCTTTCTCAAGATTGCTTTGGTTATTTGGGGTCTTTTGTGTTTCCATACAAATTGTAAAATTTTTGTTCTAGTTCTGTGAAAAATGCCATGGGTAATTTGATAGGGCTTGCATTGAATCTGTAGATTGCTTTGGGTAGTATAGTCATTTTCACAGTGTTGACTCTTCCAATCCAAAAACAAGGTAAATCTCTCCATCTGTTTGTATCATCTTCATTTCTTTCATCAGTGTCTTATAATTTTCTGCATACAGGTCTTTTGTCTCCTTAGGTAGGTTTATTCCTAGGTATTTTATTCTTTTTGTTGCAGTGGTAAATGGGAGTGTTTTCTTAATTTCTCTTTAGATTTTTCATCATTAGTGTATAGGAATGAAAGAGATTTTTCTGCATTAATTTTGTATCCTGCAACTTTACCAAATTCATTGATTAGCTCTAGTAGTTTTCTGGTGGTATCTTTAGGATTTTCTATGTATAATATCATGTCACATACAAACAGTGACAGTTTTACTTCTTCTCTTCCAATCTGGATTCCTTTTACATCTTTTTCTTCTCTGATTGCTGTGGCTAAAACTTCCAAAACTATGTTGAGTAATAATGATGAGAGTGGGCACCTTTGTCTTTTTCCTGATCTTAGAGGAAATGCTTTCAGTTTTTCACCATTAAGAATGATGTTGCCTGTGGGTTTGTCATATATGGCTTTTATTATGTTGAGGTAGGTTCTGTCTATACCGACTTTCTGGAGAGGTTTTATCATAAATGAGCGTTGAATTTTGTCAAAAGCTTTTTCTGCCTCTACTGAGATGATCATCTGGTTTTTATCCTTCAAATTGTTAATATGGTGTATCACGTTGATTGATTTGCGTACATTGAAGAATCCTTGCATTCCTGGGGTGAACTCCACTTGATCATGGGTCTGATCCTTTTAATGTGCTGTTGGATTCTGTTTGCTAGTATTTTGTTGACGATTTTTGCATCTATGTTCATCAGTGATATTGGCCTGTTATTTTCTTTTTTTGTGACATCTTTGTCTGGTTTTGGTATCAGGGTGATGGTGGCCTCGTAAAATAAGTTAGGGGGTGTTCTTCCCTCTGATATATTTTGGAAGAGTTTCAGAAGGATAGGTGTTAGCTCTTCTCTAAATGTTTGATAGAATTCGCCTGTGAAGCCATCTGGTCCTGGGCTTTTGTTTGTTGGAAGATTTTTTTTTTTTTGGAAGATTTTTAATCACAGTTTCAATTTCAGTGCTTGTGATTGGTCTGTTCATATTTTCTATTTCTTCCTGGTTTGGTCTTGGAAGATTATACTTATCTAAGAATTTGTCCATTTCTTCTAGGTTGTCCATTTTATTGGCAAATAGTTGCTTGTAGTAGTCTCTCATGATCCATTGTATTTCTGCAGTGTCAGTTGTTACTTCTCCTTTTTCATTTCTAATTCTGTTGATTTGAGTCTTCTCCCTTTTTTTCCTGATGAGTCTGGCTAATGGTTTATCAATTTGTTTATCTTCTCAAAGAACCAGCTTTTAGTTTTATTGATCTTTGCTATTGTTTCCTTCATTTCTTTTTCATTTATTTCTGCTCTGATCTCTATGATTTCTTTCTTTCTGCTAACTTTGGGTTTTGTTGTTGTTGTTCTTCTTCTTTCTCTAATTGCTTTAAGTGTAAAGTTAGGTTGTTTGAGATGTTTCTTGTTTGTTGAGGTAGGATTGTACTGCTATAAACTTACCACTTAGAACTGCTTTTGCTGCATCCCATAGGTTTTGGATCATCAAGTTTTCATTGTCATTTATTTCTAGTTTTTTTTTGCAGTACATGGGCCTCTCACCGCTGCGGCCTCTCCCGCCGTGGAGCACAGGCTCTGGACGCGCAGGTCCAGCTGCCATGGCTCATGGGCCCAGCCATCCTGCGGCATGTGGGATCCTCCCAAACTGGGGCACGAACCCGCATCACCTGCATTAGCAGGCAGACTCTCAACCACTGTACCACCAGGGAAGTCCTCTAGGTATTTTTCATTTCTTCTTTGATCTCTTCAGTGACCTCTTGGTTGTTTAGTAGCATATTGTTTAGCCTCCGTGTGTTTGTAGTTTTTACAGTTTTTTACTGTAATTGATATCTAGTCTTACAGTGTTGTGGTTGGAAAAGATGCTTGATATGATTTCAATTTTCTTAAATTTACCAAGACTTGATTTGTGACCCAAGATATGATCTATCCTGGAGAATGTTCTGTGTGCACCTGAGAAGAGAGTGTATTCTGTTGTTTTTGGATGGAATGTCCTATAAATATCAATTAAGTCCATCTGCTCTAATGTGACATTTAATGTTTGTCTTACCTTATTTATTTTCTGTTTGGATGATCTGTCCATTGGTGTAAGTGGGGTGTTAAAGTCCCCTACTATTATTGTGTTACTGTCAATTTCCCCTTTTATGGCTGTTAGCATTTGACTTATGTATTGAGGTGCTCCACGTTGGGTGCATAAATATTTACAATTGTTAGATCTTCTTCTTGGATTGATCCCTTGATCATTATGTAGTGTCCTTCCTTTTCTCTTGTAATAGTCTTTATTTTAAAGTCTATTTTGTCTGATATGAGTATTGTTACTCCAGCTTTCTTTTGATTTCCATTTGCATGGCATATCTTTTTCCATCCCCTCACTTTCAGTCTGTATGTGTCCCTAGTTTTGAATTGGGTCTCCTGTCAACAGCATATATACGGGTCTTGTTTTTGTATCCATTCACTCAGGCTGTGTCTTTTGGTTGGAGCATTTAATCCATTTACATTTAAGATAAATCCATTTACATTTAAGGTAATTATTGATATGTATGTTCCTATTACCATTTTCTTAACTGTTTTGGTTTGTTTTTGTAGGTCTTTTCCTTCTCTTTTGTTTCCTGCCTAGAGAAGTTCCTTTAGCATTATGTTGTAAAGCTGTTTTGGTGCTGCTGAATTCTCTTAAATTTTGCTTATTTGTACAGCTTTCGATTTCTCCATCAAACCTGAATGAGATCCTTGCTGGGTAGAGTAATCTTCGTTGTAGGTTTTTCCCTTTCATCACTCCCTTCTGGCTGGTAGAGTTTCTGCTGAAAGATCAGCTGTTAACCTTATGGGGATTCCCTTGTATGTTATTTTTCCATTGCTGCTTTTAATATTTTTTTGTGTGTTTAATTTTTGTTAGTTTGATTAATATGTGTTTTGGCATGTTTCTCCTTGAGTTTATCCTCTATGGGACTCTCTGCGCTTCCTGAACTTGATTATTTCCCTTCCCAACTATAATCTCTTCAAATATTTTCTCAGACCCTTTCTTTTTTTCTTCTTCTTCTGAGACTCCTATAATTCGAAGGTTGGTGCGCTTAATGTTGTCCCAGAGGTCTCTGAGACTGACTTCCATCCTTTTCATTCTTTCTTCTTCTACTCTGTGGCAGTTATTTCCACCATTCTATCTGCTAGGTCACTTATCCGTTCTTCTGCCTCAGTTATTATGCTATTGATTCCTTCCAGAGTATTTTTAATTTGAGTTATTGTGTTGTTCATTACTGCTTGTTTGCTCTTTAGTTCGTCAAGGTCCTTGTTAAATGTTTCTTGTATTTTCGCTATTCTGTTTCTGAGATTTTGTATCATCTTTACTGTCATTACTCTGAATTCTTTTTCAGGTAGTTTGCCTATTTCCTCTTCATTTATTTGGTCTTGTGGGTTTTTATCTTGCTCCTTTGCCTGCAAGATTTTCTGTCTTCTCATTTTGTCTAATTAACAGTATTTGAGGCCTCCCTTTCCTAGGCTTCAGGGTCATAATTCCTCTTGCTTCTGTTCTCTGCCTCCGGTGGTGAGGTTGATCCAGTGGCTTGTGTAGGCTTCTTCCTTTTTTTTTTTTAATACATTTATTTATTCATTTATTTATTTTTGGCTGCATTGGGTCTTCGTTGCTGTGTGCAGGCATTTCTCTAGTTGCAACGAGAGGGGGCTATTCTTCATTGCAGTGTGCAGGCTTCTCGTTGTGGTGGCTTCTCTTGTTGCAGAGCACAGGCTCTAGACACATGGGCTTCTGTAGCTGTGGCACACGGGCTCAGTAGTTGTGGCTTGCAGGCTCTAGACTGCAGGTTCAGTAGTTGTGGCACACGGGATTCGTTGCTCTGCGGCATGTGGGATCTTCCTGGACCAGGGCTCGAATCTGTGTACCCTGCATTGGCAGGCAGATTCTTAACCACTGTGCCACCAGGGAAGTGTCTTGTGTAGGCTTCTTTATGGAAGGGACTGGTGCCTGCATTCTGGTGGGTGGAGCTGAATCTTTTCCCTCTGATGAGCAGGTCCATGTCAGGTGGTATATTTTGAGGTGTCTGTGAACTTAGTATGACTTTAGGTAGTCTGTGTGCTGATGGGTGGGTTTGTGTTCCTGTCTTGTTTGTTGTTTGGTGTGAGGCCTCCAGTGCTGGAGCTGCTGCCAGTTGGGTGCAGCCAGGTCTTGGATTCAGATAGAGGCCTCCATGAGAGCTCTCAGCCATTATTCTTCCCTGGGGCTAGGAATTCTCCAGTGGTCCAGCGTCCTGGACTTGGTGCTCACACCCTAGAGCCTCAGGCCCGACTTCCAGTCAAGCAACCAAGACCCCGCAAGTCTCTCATCCCTGCAATAAAGGGGATTTTAAAAAAAAGAAAAAGGCTAACAAAACCCCAAATGATAAAAAGTAAAGTCAAACAACAAAACCAAGGAAACATGCACACACACAAAAGAAACAAAAACAGAGCCAAATAAAACAAAAGCAAGAGAACAACCAGACAAACAAAAGAACCCAAGAACAAAATCAAACAATTAAAAAGGAAACTGACAAAAATGCAAAACCAATGCAGAGTGCCAACTGAAGAATGAAGCAAAGAAACAAAACAGACAAAAACGATAAAAAGAAAAAGAGAAAGGGGAAAGAAGATAGAACAATAGAAAAGCAGCATAGATATAGAAATATGAAAAAGTAAAATAGAAAATATATTAAAGAAAAAAAAGACAACCCCCCAGAGAAATGGTAAAAACAAAATCAAACAAAAGCAGAAACAAGCAAACACACACACAGGCAAGAGGAAAAAAACAGAACCAGATAAAACAAAAAAGCAAGAGAACAACAAAACAAATAGAAGACCTCAAAAATGAAATCAATTAGGATCAAAACTAACAAAAACACAAAACCTAAAAACAAAGCCATAGCAGTGTGCCAACTGAAGAATAAAGCAAGGAAACAGAACAAACTGATAAAAATGATTTTAAAAATAATAATAAAATTAAATTAAAAGGGAAAAAACACAGGACAACAGAAAAGCAAAGTAGAAATGGAAATATAAAAAATTAAAAACATATTAAAGAAAAAGAAGAAAAAATTAGGAAAAAGAACACAGAACAACAGAAAAGCAAAGTAAAAATAGTAATATATTTTAAAAAACAATAAAAAATATGTTATGAAACATGAAGATCTCAGAAGACTAAATAAAAAAAGAGTACTTAAACAACAACAAACAAAAAAAAGGAAGAAAACACAACAACAAAAGAAGCCAGACCGAACAACAGAATGAATCAAAACATAATAAAATTAATAGTAATAATTATGTTTCCCTGGGGTCTCTGCTGTAAGTGTCCTTGCACACGCCGTGAGCCATAGCCCACCTCCGTCTCCCCAAGAGGCTGTCCTGCCTCTGGGCTGGTGTCTGGACCTGCTGTGGTACCTGTGGAGACCCCTCATACTCTGATCTGGCCCAGTTCCTGCGTGTGCTGCCCCCAAAGTCCACAGCTGCCAGAGCTAGACCGTTTTCTTTCATGGGAACACTCATTATCTACTCAGATATTCCATAGACGCAAGGGTCTACCTAGCTGATCGCGGGGATTTAACCTGCAGGTTATACAGCTGATGAAAAGATTTTCAATCCTCTCCCTCAGTCACCCCATCCCTGGGGTTCAGCTTTGGTTTATCCCCACCTCTGCGTGTGGTCCACCCACAGGAGTCTGGTCCAGAGGCTGCCTTGGAGCTCTTAGGTCTGCCCCAGTGAGGACAGGGCACAGAAGTGGTATGACTGCTTGGATCGTGGGAGCCCGGGCAGTGCCAAATGCACAGGGAAGTCGGTGGCCACAGGCGCAAGAGATGTGGCCCAAGTGAGGCCTTTTCTGGTGCCCAGCATAAGGCCCGTGAGGGCCAGTCCTGGCTGGGGTTTTCCTGGCACCCAGCAGCAGGCGTGCAAGGGCCAGCCCTGAGAGGGCTTATTCTTTTAATTGCCCTGCAGCCAGCACGTGAGGGCCAGCTCTGAGGGAGCTTTTTTTTATTGCTCGGCAGCCAGCGTGCAAGAGCCAGCCCTGAGCGGGCTTCTTTTATTGTCCTCGGCAGGCGCTGGTGTGTGGGGAGAGAGAGGCTACAATAGTGGCTCCTCCCCCGCGTGTGACTCAGCAATAGCGCCTGCTTCCATGGCAGTCCTGTCTTCCTCTGTAGGCATTCCCTGCTGCGGCTTTCCTCCCTCCCATCCCCTCAGTCTGTCTCCCCACAGCCAACAGCAGTTCTCACTCTGGGCCTGTTCTCCAGTCCCCACGCACCAGCTCCCAGCCCGCTTGCACACCTGTGAACACACGTCCCAGTCGGGACACTTAGGGCCCTGGTACAGATCGTCTGTGTCTCACTCTGTCCCCATCTGCCACAGATCAGCTGCTTCAGCATCTTCCAAGAGCCTCAAATGCTTGCCTTCTGTCCCAATCGATTTCCCCATTGCGGGTTTCCCCAGTGGAGAGGGTTTTCCCCGAATTCAGGAATCTCTCCTCTGTTTCAGCTCCCCTGCCCTGGGGTGCAGGTCCCACTTCCTCTCCTCCTCCTTCTCCCTTCTTTTTTCCGTCCCACCCAGTTATGCAGGGATTGTTTTAGTCCTTTCTGGTCCAAGGTCTTCTGCTAGTTTTCAGGTGGTATTCTGTGAGAATTGTTAAATCTATAGATGTATTTCTGATGCATCTGCGGAGAGAGATGAACTCCATGTCCTCCTACCCCTCTGCCGTCTTTGAGGATTTTTTTTTTTTTTTTTTTTTGCAGTACGCAGGCCTCTCACCGCTGTGGCCCCTCCCGTTGCAGAGCACAGGCTCCGAACGCGCAGGCTCAGTGGCCATGTGGGATCCAGCGGCCATGGGCTCAGCCGCTCCGCGGCATGTGGGATCCTCCCAGAACGGGGCATGAACCCGTGTCCCCTGCATCGGCAGGCGGACCCTCAACCACTGCGCTACCAGGGAAGCCCGAGGATTTTTTTTTGGCATATTTTTCTGATAAACTTTTCATATCATATAATATGAAATTCTTCAATTAAGATTTGACTTTCACAGCACAATCATAAACAGCATAACTTTGGCAAAAATACTTGAGGCGTTTGTTGATTTTTTTCCAGTTGTCTCTCTTACCCTTTTGACGTTAATATCATTCTCAAAGTGTCTTTTTGGTCCTCATCCTCTTTCTCTGATCTAACACTACAATTTCCTCATTAGTCAATGGCTTTGCAAATGATGAGGGCAGTTCCCCAAAACAGCTTTCCTAATCTTGAAATCTAGCTTATTTTGCAAGACTGACAGTTGCACTTTGCCACCAATTTTGATGTTATTTGCCTTGTATTTGCATTATGTTGTTGTAGCCTGACAACTCTAGAGGGGATACTGGACAAAGATTTCAACCCAATAGACAGGGACAGAAGCTTGGTTTTAAAAGGAAGGAATGTGCGTGAGGTCAGCTTTTTAGTGATTAATCTTGTGTCATGAGGACGTTAGTTACCTATAGTGGAGACCACCAGCTGTTCACCGAATCCATTCTCCCTTTCTTTAAGCACTTAGCTAAACAGCATTTTCCTACCACCCATTTGGCTGAACGTGGTTTTGCTGAGTAAGTGAGCGGCAATGATACGGCATTTTCAGGCCTGCCCCACAAAAACTTCCCACGTACGCTCTCTTATGCTCTTTGCTCTTTTGGGCTGGATACAGATGACAGTGATGCCCTGGAGAATGGCACACCCATGAGGTGGAGAGAACCTAGGTCCCAGAGGGGCTGCCCAGAAGACAGTACCAACCTGAGTGCCTGAATTGTTACCTAAGCTACAGACAAAATTCCACTGTGTTTAGCCATTCAACATATGGGTCTGTTTACTACCATGGCTTCACCTATCCCAAATAACACACGGCTCTACTTACCTTCAGGAATGGGATCATGCATACCCAGTAATGAGGAGCCCCTTATGTGTTTCATCAAGACACTTAGCTGGTGTCATGTGACTTCCTACAGACACACTGAGAAATGGGCAGTTGCTAGCCCAGGTCAGAGAAGTAGTGACTGACTGGACAACCAAACCCAATAGCTCATGGATCACTGTCCAACCACACACACTCCTTTGGGCTTGACTCTCAGCTCTGTCCCTTTCAACATCTGTAGTGATGACTCACTGAATGTAGAGAAGGCATGCTTTTCAAACTTGCAGGATACACAAGGTTGGAAGGGGTACCCAGATTGTACAACCATGATTCATACGGATTGTGGCATTGGATTTCCATTGTGTTGTTGTACTATGGCAACTATAGAGAAAATAATTCACAAAGACTTTGACCTATGGGCAGGGGCAGAAGCCTTTAGGGTAAGTGGGACATACAGAACAGAGTGAAATTCACTGGGGCTAAATATAAGATCCTGAACTTAGTCTGAAATAAACTAGAACAAGATGGAGAAACATGGCTTAAGACATAACATTTTTTGAAAAGATTTGGATGCTGTAGGCTGCATTACTGAAGGTACTGTGTCTAGAGAGCAGACAACTAAGGGAGACTCCTTCCTGGAGTCTGCAGTCAAGTGCCATGCTAAATGTGAAGTGTGTTCAGAGGAGAGCACCAGGTGAAGTTGAAGGGACAGGGATATGGATTTTCATTTTAGAAAAATAATTTTCTGTCAGTTAAGTTTATCTAATTTTCAATTGAGCTGCCACAATAGGTAGCAAGTTTCCTGTCTCTGGAGGTGTTCAAATAAGTTAGCCAGATGAAATTACTGATGTTCAGTCATTTTTGACCTACAAGAACAGCAATTTCATATGGCTTAACCTAACCCTTGGTGGAGATGGTGGAAGGTGAGTCAAATAATTGAGCAAGTGGCAGAGATACAACTCAAACTGACTTAAGAAAGGAAGGGAGGGGTGACCGTGGAGTGGCAGATGTACTGGTTCGTGTAACTTAAAAATCCAAGGAAATTCGAGTGTCAAGTATGGCTCGATCCGGGCGTCTCTCTCACCATCTCCACCTCTCCTCCCTGCTCTCGCCTGTGTCTGCTCTGTTCCCAGACAAGCCTGCCCCTTGTGGTGGACAGTTGGGCACCAGCAGTTCCAGGCTTGAGTTAAACCTGCCTAACAACCCTCACCCACAATTCCTGGGACTGACTCTTATTGAACTGACTTGGGTCACACGTCCATCCCTGAATCAATAACTGAGGCTGGGGGGTCGGGGTGCGGAGAGGGAGAACGACCGATTGCCTTGGCCTTTACTGCAAGTTGATTCTGGAGTCCAGACAATGGGGAGATGCAAAGAGTGGGGGTTTGGCCACACAGCCTGAGCAAAGAAAGGGCAACTTTCCAAAACAAACAACAATAACCACAGTAACAATAACAAAACCTGAGGTGCTACAGGCCAAACTGAGGGATGAAAAGGACCAGCCATGTGAAGACCTGGGGGAGGTGTGTTCCAGGCAGAGAGACCAGCTGGTGCCGAGGGAGGAGTGGGTTTGAGGGACAGAAAGGAGGCCGGTTGTTTCCATCATCCATGGCTGTAAGACAAAGCACCAACACTTAATGGCTTAAGGTGCTAACCATTTTCTTTCTCACAGTCTGTGAAATGACCAGACTCACCCGACAGCTCTCTGCTCCGTGTGATTCCAGCTGACCTCAGTCATCTAAAGGCTGGAATCTCCAAGGTGGCTCGCTCACACGGCTGGGGGGCCTCTGGGACGATGGCCCAGAATTCTGTTCTCCTGAGTGTGGCCTCTCCGTGTGGCTTTTGTTTTTTCACAGCATGGTGGCTGGACTCCAAGACAGGAGGTGGAAGCTGCCAATTTCCTTAAATCCTCAGCTTGGAAGCCCTAGAACATCCCTCCCACCACTTTCTACCGGCCAAAGTAGTGGTAGGGCCAGCATATTCAGGGGTTGTGGCTTTAGTGTGTAGGGACCAAAGGAACTGGTGGCAGCCGTCTCGGGAGGCTTTCTACCCCAGCTGGCCCGGCTGGCCACAGTGAAGGGCAGAGTGGTATGCGACAGGGTTGGAAAGGCAGAAAGGGGATAATAGATCGGGGTCAGCAAATTGTGACCCACAGGCCAAATCCAACCCACTGCGTTTTTTGTAGATGAAGTTTTCTTGGAATCCAGCCACACTCATTTGTTTGCCATATTGTCTACGGCTGCAGTCATGGTCCAACAGAGCTGAGAAGTTGCAACACAGATCGTACGGTTCACAAAGTCCCAAATAGGTACTACCCAACCCTTTACAGGAAAGTTTGCCAACCCCTGGGCTAAGTCAGGGGGTGCCTTATATGTCTTTGTGAGAGATCTGAATTTTATTCTAAGTCACAGGAAGCCACTGGAGGGTTTTAAACCAGTGAGTCACGTGATCTGACCTCCATTTTTAAAAGATCTGCTCTGGGAATGGATTATAGGAGGATACAAGTGAACGTGGGAAAACTAGTAGCAGGCTATGGCAACCACCCAGATGAGGAAGGACAGAGTGAAAAACCAAGAGAAGATGAATTTGGCACACATGTTGAGAAGAGGAAGCCCACAGGACTTGCTGAGCCATTGGCTACAGAGATGAGAGGAAAGAGCAATCAAACATGACTTCTAAGTTTTGGCTTAAACAACTGGGCCAATGGTGGTCCCATTAACAAAAAGAAAAAAGGCTCAGGGAGGAGCAGTTTGGGTGAAAAGAGCATTCAAGAGTTCTGTTTTGCACATACTAAGTTTGAGATGTTTGTCAGGCATCCAAGAGGCAAAGTCATGTAAGCAGTTAAATACTTGAGTCTGGAGCTCAGAGTCCAAGTTTGAGAATCATCCGTAAATAGCTAGTATTGAAAGCCAGAAGCCAGGAAGAAATACCTCCTGGGAAGTGGTGTGGAGAGACCCCTAGGCTGAGCAAGAATCAGAGGCCAGTCTTCGGCATGGAAATCAATGGAGAGACTAAGAAGGAGTGTCTGGGAAGGCGGGAGGGAGCTGGGAGATGATGGGAAGGAGTGGTCCACTGGCTTGAATGCCACTGAGTGGTGGAGGGACAGGTGAACAGAGAGGTGACCACCAAATTCGGTGACAGGAGGTCTGTCTGAAACCTTGACCAGAGCAGTTTCAGTGAGTAGGGGTCCTGGACACTGACTGGATGGGATTGAGGAAAACATGGGATGTGGGCCAGTGGAGACAGCAAATACATAGAGACCTCTTCTGACGAGTTTTGCTAACGAATGAGTCAAAACCACGCATTTCCACTGTAGGCTCATGGCCTTGAAAGTCCCTTTCAATGCTGTGGAGCTTTGGCTCCATGAAACGCCTACTCTGGGCCAGCTCATCACTTGTCTGTGACGCTAATGAGGCATTTCTCCCTGATAGTTCATTGGGAAGTTGGATGGAGCAAAACAGAGATCCATGCATAGAGATTCAAGAAAAACCAAAATGAAAAAGAAAGCTTGCAGCCACAGAGAGACGAGTGTAGATTTTCATGGGTTTCTCCCCATTGTCAGAAGGCTGCAAACCCATAAGGCCAGCAGTTTCATTTCTGCTGGGTGGGACACACAGTTCTTCCCTCCTCACTTTCCCAAGGAAGCTAGTTCATACAAACTTCTGAAATCTGTTGCCAAATATAAACGTGCGGCCCAAAGGATAAGCAGATTTCTGAAATTGGGACACAAATGCATCTTGCAGAAGGATACAAAGGATCATTTTTGTTTCAATTTTTTTTTTTTCTGGGAAACATTTAGTTTATGACAAACATCCAGGACAAAACACTCACACATTCATGTACACAGAACCTATTGTTATTTTTAAAACTATTTAATCACTTTAAAGACTGTAAAGAAGACACAGAGATAATTCTGTATCTAATTCTATCCCCCGAGGGTCTTCAAAGAGATGATGTGACCCCAAAATCTGAGCTCTGAACCGTTTGCCATCCTATTTTATACAGGTGCAGGCTGATCCTTTAGCTTGCCTGTTTTCCCGGATCATAGAAAGGGGTATGTACAATCATACACGAGCCACATTTCTGTCTTAGCCCATGACCCGGTTTAGAATCCCACGTCTGCTCCTTATGAGCCTGTGTGACCCTGGGTGGGTCCTTAACCTCCGTAAGCCACCGTGGCCTCATTTGCCAACTGGTGATAATAGATCTACTTTGCTGTCCTGTATTAAACAAGCTAATATAAATAAAGGTCTGTGTACGCATTCTGAGTACAATAAATGGCAGCGGAAGGACAGTATCTGTTAGGACACCCAACCCTTACCAAGAAGGCCAAGCTATGCCATGACTACGAAGGGCATCCCAGATCTCCTGGGTAATCCTATCCTACAGTCCAGCTTGTCTGTGTGTCTGTTTGAAGAATGACCTTGATGCTTTGGGAATCCTGTGATTAGCAGCGTAATTTTAAGCAAGTGTATCTTCAAAGGTCACAGGTTTAGAAGGTCATCTGCTGACGTTAAGTGTCTCCCATAGGCAGCACCCGAGGGCTCCTTGCTAAGCTCCCCAAGCTCTCCTCTTCCCAGACTTAAAGTCCTCAGCAGCCATCTGGACTTGCTTTGGTTGCCCCAAAGACGAGGAACTTCTCCCCTCGTCGTCTCTACATTTGAAGATGTCACCGTGGGGACTGCTCTGCTGTGGAAATGAAGGCAGTCTCCATTTGGGCCAGTTTGCAGCTTGGCTTTGAATGTTCCCCAAACTACAGCTTGCACAGGAGGGGAAAGTTCTATCCCCAAGCCCCGTGTGACTCTGAGTCAGCTTCTTATAGACTGATGAAGAGTGACGACAGGGCTAGGGAAGACCCACAGTTTTGGCCTGACTTTGGCTACTGAAACACATCTAACTTAAGAACAGACAGGAGTTAGAAGACTAGGCCCTCCAGCAGAAAGGGCCCTTGCTTTGGCCCTGACCTGACCATGTGTAAGCTGGCTGTCTTTGAGGATTCCATCCTCTTGAAATGAAGAAACAGCTGCAGAAGTTACATCAGGTTGTGGGGACATTTCCATTTAAACATATTTGGTTTTTGTTTTTTTGAGGGGGTGAGGTGGATCATGAAAAAGCCAGTGCTTTTGTGTTCTCCACCACTTCCCCTCTGGCCTTCCGGGGTTTCAGCTGTAGCTGAGGGGACATTCTCTGTGCACACCACCAGCACCCACCTTGAGCTCCTTCCTCAGGGCTTTTTGAAGCTTCGATAGTTCACTTTGCCCTTACACCGGCAGCCCGAAGAACAGAGGGTGTTAATATTCCCAGGGCAACCCTCAGCCACTGGGGTGGATGGAAAGTCGGTGGCCTCAGTCTCTGGTTCTTCAGGGGTACAATTCTGGAAGACATTCTACACCATTCCTTGGAGAGTCCCCAGCAACAGGGAGCCCCTGATGTCCACAACAATAACCAGTGGATGCACACAGCCTTTACTGGCTTTTTTCTCCTCTTACCCCACTCCCTCTCTCCTACCTCCCAGGACCCCTCCCCAAAAGGCAACCTGCACCCAAGACCCAAGTCTCTGCTGAGGGTTTGTTTGGGGGAGAACCTAAACTAAAACATGCATCAGTGAGCATGATGGGAGTGTGTTTATCTTGAATGTTCAGAAATAAAGTTGCTCCTTTGCTGAACGAGAACAAAAAGGGAAGCTGCACTGTTGGGAAGAGGAGTGTCCCAGAAGCTGAAGAAGTGGGGTTCAGCTCTGCCCGCTGGTAACAAAGTGAGGCTGCCAGGTTGACTCTTGACATAGGCCGGGGAAGGAGAGCCTGGCTGATCCTGGGCATGGATGTATTTCACAACCCCGGCCCTAGTGTGGAAGGCGTGAATGGAAAAGGCTGTGGGTTGAGGGAGAAACAAATGTTCCAAGCAGACCATGGAGGACTGGGAGGCCTGAATTGAGGTTACAGGGTCAGAGAACAAGTGGGCAGAGCAGACTTGTGAAGGGGAGGTTGTCTAGATCAACTGCAGGGACCAAGGGTGAAGACCTCTATCCCATCCCCACATTTGTGTGAGGGGCCTGCCATGGAAGACACCCCTAATCAGCCCGTGGCTCTAACGACAAGACCATCCCTGGCTGTGGGGCTATTTGTATGGCAGGAAATGAGGAGAAGGAGACAGGGATAAAAAGCAGTCCAATAGGGACACACCTGCATCCCAAGGGCACAATTTTAACCCAAGGAAAGGAAGAGCAGAACAAAAGGTCACCATTAGCGAAGGGGGATTTCCAAGAACAATCAACAATAACTGAGAAATCAAACAATCACTTGCCTTCCTCCAGCTGATTTTATGAGGTTGCTTTATTCTTATTTGGATCTGTGAGTTGACAGAGAAAATGTAGTTCTTGTGTTTCTGGGAAAAGAAATATTTTTTCAGGTGCTCCAGCAGCAGAATAATTTTTATTTCCACAAGAGAGCTGGGTAGTTAGATCCGAGTAGAATTGTCAAAGTTGGACAGCGAATATTGGAGAATTAATCAGATTCTCCTGTAATGAGACAGCAGACTAGAACCCATCAATGAATATATATTGTAAGAATCTTGACAGTACTTTAACTGGTTGTATTATCCCAAACTGGGCAACCTCTATCTCACCCCTAATCAAGCCAAACCAAAAAAGCCCACCTGAGACCCTTTCAACCTGTAGGTTGAGATGGTCTGTGATGCCGTCATTTCTAGATGGCTGATATTTAGAGTTCGATAACTACAATAATCAGACTTATTACTGTAGATCATCACAGCTGTTCCCTTGCAAGGCCAGAATGCAGTTTCCTGATAAAGGACATACCTTTAATCTTAACTAAAATCCTTGCTTCATAATTCCTAGTCTCAAAATGCCTCCTCTGCAATATTAATTTTAAACACTGCCATGTGTGCTGACCATAGAGATTTAACTGCCAAGACCTGAAAATGAAACTCCCTGAGTACATTAAAAAAATTCTTCAGGACCATATGAAAAATTAATTTTTTAAAAACTGAGGATCACAGAGATGAGTAGGGTTTTATACAATCCAACATATACCTTTCCTTGTTTGCTTGTTTAATTAGCAGTGGAAGTCTGCATGAAAACCATTCTCTCCTCAAACAATCTGAAGTCTCTGCATGATCCACAGGATGCCTCTAGGCCTGAGTTGTCCAAGGCAATAGCCACCTGTGGCTTTCCAGCACTTGAAAATGCAGCTGGTCGAAATTGAGATGTGCTGTTGGACACGTATCAGATTTTGAGGATATAGTATGAAAAAAAGAATGTAAAACATCTCAATAATTTTTATATTGATGATATGCTGAAATGATCATACTTTGAACACATTGGGTTAAAGAAAATATATTATTAAAGTTCATGTCATCTGTTTCTTTTTTAATGTGTCTACCAGAAAATGTAGAAGGACAGACATGTGGCTCCCCTTGTGTTTCCAGGGGACAGTGCTGTGCTGGCCCATCTATTCCGAAGGGGCCGAGGGGCAGGCAGTCTGCTGGAGGGGAGGGCAGGAGGTTTGTCTTGAAGTTCCCTTGCAAAAAAGGTCAGTTTTCCCCTAGAGTGCATGTTGGGGGTAAAGGTTTATTTTCAGGGGCTGCTGGATGTTACTTGCGAGTCAAGGTGTTATAACTCGTCCAGCAGGGAGCTTTTCTGCCCCACAGTAACCAGAAGTTGTTGTCTAACCTTTTTTTGCATTTTAGAAATGGTGTAGCAGTGCACAATTCCCAGTGCTTTCCTCCTTCCCTCCCTCCCTCCCTTTCTCCTTCTCTTTCTGTCTCAAACAGCTTTATTGTATAATTTACATATCATAAAATTCGTAATCTGATGAATTGTACTACACTTACACAGCGATGCAGCCATCACCATAATACAGTTTTAGGACAACTCCATCACCCTGGAAATTTTCCTCCTGCTCTTTTATACTCAATCCCTGTTCCCAGCAGCCTCTAGGAAACCGCTGATCTGCTTTCCATATCCATAGCATCTCCTCTTTGCAGAAATTTCATATAAATGGGATGAACAATATGTGGTCTTCTGTGTCCGGCTCCTTTCACTTAGCGTACTGGTTTCCAGGTTTATCCGTGTTTGTGGTGTCCCTCTGGCCAGCTCCGGTTTTTTGGCCTACTTTTAGAGGAGACAGAAATGGGTGGTAGGAAATTTGGGGAAATTCCTCAGTAATTTGATCTGAGCCTAGGAAAGTTGCCGAGGGTAATAAAAGGACACCGAGAGTTTCATGTCACACTGGGATTTGATGATAGGTTACTGCTGGCCTCTCCTCCTTCTGTTTTAAAAAGAAAATGAACTGTATTGGCAAAACCATATTCATTTCCCCATTTTACCTTCCTGTTCTTGCCCATAAAGTTATGTAATTCATACATTATTGTACTCACAGTATAGATAAAAATGTGATATTCTACAGTTCTTTTCCTTTACTGAGTGCTTTTTAAAATAATGATGATAAATTTGCTCCCCAGCATCCATGGTCTCTCATCTGGAAACTGAGCAGATGTAACTGCTTTTTATGGAATTTAACACTGTGACAGTCACTCATTTATTCAAAGAAGTGCGAGCTCTTATGGCTCTACTTATATTGAAATCTAACCAGATGAATCTAACGTCCCACGGTCCTAAGATTTTACATTTGTGTAAGTCCTGGTGTTTGTTTGATTAACAGACAACAGCAAAGAAGAATCACTCCAGGGACTCAATTTTCTTTGCTAATAAGCAGGTACCAAAATAATGAATATATTATGACACAACCTTCTCCCCCAACTTCAAATCCCTGACAAATTTACCTACAATAATATGCGGGCTTTGAAGTGTGGGTGGCTGGGATTTCTGATAAACACACCCATAAAGACCAAATCACACAGAAATTGCTTTAGGAACCTTGGGTGAAAATCACAGACTGTGACAAGAAGGGGTGGGCAGGAAGGAGTTGAAAGATGCAGGCTGGGATCAAACCTCCTTCAGTAACATTTTTAATCAAATAAAGGGAAAACTCATCTGTTTCCTGTCTCTTTTGCAGACTAGGGCGTGTTTCCCTCGCCATCCCCACTGAAGCAGCAACGGCCGGGCCCCTCCGTGTGGTCCCCTTGGCTTTGGAAGGCAGCTCCGCACACACTGGCTTTTCCCTCGGGCACCCACGTGGCCGCCTACGGGCTGCTTCTGCCACAGCAGCTGGCTGGGCCGGCACACAAGATCCCCAGGCCAGCCTCAGAGACGAGGGAGAGGAGCTGGTGAATGAGCCCACCGGCCCTCACCCTAGTGGGACAGCTGGACGCGTGTTCTGCACAGCCTCTCAGAGGGGCCGCAGCAGGATTGAGGCCCCACTGCCCTCATGGGCAACCTGCTCGTTAACTCCCCCTTTTCAGCTTTGCTCTCTTCTCTCCCCCACTTCCCCGCTTCCCGCTCTGCTTTCCTGGGATCGCTTCCCAAAGATGACTTGACATAAATCCTTTACCTCAGGGTCCACTTTTGGCGGGAGCTCAACTAAGACAGCTACCCAAATTTTAGATAAATACAGACTTTAAAGGGATTCTATGACTACTTGCTACTTTTTTTAGCCGAATTTCCCAGGTCATCCTTAGGAAGACCCAGAAAAGAGAAATGAAAACAATGAGAGTCGCACCAAATAGCGGCTGTGTTCTTGAGCAGTGTCACCTGATGTCATCATGTCCCCCTAATTCTACTGTAAACACACTGCGATCTGGGACTAGGAGGCTGGACACTGTGTAGAGCTTACACGCATTAGCTGATCTCATTCTCACAACAGCCCCCTGAAGTGAGTACTACTGTTATCCTCATTTACAGAGGAGGAAACTGGGAGGTGAAAGTTAAGTTCTGCTGCCTAGAAAAGGCAGCAGCAGGATTCCAGCCCAGGCAGCCTGGCTCCACATTCTCAGAGTAAAGCCTCTGACACAGGCCTGAGTCAGTGAGAGGTGTCTGATAAATGCTTGCTTGATTGCGGAGTTACTACATGTGGAGAAAGGAAAGAAGATGGTCTATGTAGTATCTTTGAACGTTTGACCATGAACCCTTCTGGCAGTCTGTGAAGTCCACAGAGTCTTTCCCAAAACAATATACCGCACCTCACGGCATGCGGGATCCTAGTTCCCCAACTGGCTATCAAACCCGTGCCCCCTGCAGTGGAAGTGTGGAATCTTAACCACTGGACCACCAGGGAAGTCCCCAAAACAATATTTTTAAGTGCATAAAAGAAAATATATAAGATTACAAAGGAAACCAATTATATTGAAATGCATTTATCAAAATGTTACCACAACTTGTAACCTAGCAATACATAACTTCATCCTATAGGGGTGATTACACATTGCAATGGGCTCCATAAATGTGTCAAATCTGTCTGTGACAGGAATGGGCTGAGCTGCCCAAAAGGCTGGTTTCAGGATAGACCTCAGTGATTGGCTCCAGAACCTGAATTACAAGACCTCTTCCCTCCAAGTCACCCTCCACCTTCATTAACTTCCTAAAACACAGGTTTGATTGTATTTCTCACCCATTCTAAACCTTTCAATGCCTGCCCTCCATTGGCTCCAGAATAAAGTCTAGGATGCCCAGGATGACATTCAAGGTTTGCATGATCTGAATCCAACAATTTACCTTACTAACCCCCGGCCAGTGCTTCCCATGTTCCTTACACCCCAGCGGCAGTAAATTCCCTGCTGGAATGAGGAAGGGCCGCATGGCAGAATCCTTTCCCTTCAGATGAAACTTCTTTGCAAAGTCTTCTGCCATGGTCCCTCTCCCAGGTAAAATTAATCACTCCCCTAAGTGCACATAACTCTCTCCACATGCCTCTACCATAGCATAAGTAACACATGATGTTATAGTTTCTGTGGGCATATATTCTGGCTTACTACATGAACAATACCTTGTTCATCTTAAACAGGACCCAGTGGAATATCTAGCCCAGGATGAGAATTCAGTTAATGTTGGTTAAAACTGATTTGAGGGTGGGACATGGGTAGTTGATTTGACACAGGTTTGAGATACCCGTGAGGACTATCTCAGTATTTGCCTGCAAAGATGATGGATCATTAGGAGTCTGGGAACAAAGCTTGAAGTGATCCACAAAGATCATGAAACTTCCTTGAAAATGTGTTATCTTCAAATTTCCTGTAAAACTGTCTCTTTCATAATATATTAACATTTGTTATCAGAGTAATGTCATTGGTTTTGCTCAAATTTTTAAGAAAAATGGACATTCCTAAAAAAAAATCTGTCCTCTTTCTCCTGTTTCTTCTTCTACGCCCTGGCCTGCCAATAATCCAGTGGGTGCAAGTACCCAGGGACCTAGGGCTCCTCTTCCTGACCCGGAGATGAGGGAACCATTTGGCTGACTTTAACCAGAAGTCCCAGGAGAGCTCTCCTCCCACCTCCTCAGGCAGCTGAATGCTAAATACGCCGCATCTGGCAGGACTCTGCCTCGCAGTAAGTTCAAGTGAGTAATTATTCCACAACTTATCCATTTTCTCATCTTCCTCCGAAGTCTTTCAGGGATGACTCACTCTGTGACATGAAACAGCTGGTTGGGTTCTTCCATGACGTCCCTTTGTATTTGTTACTATTGTTTTCAGAGTTCTTTGGTTGCTGTTGGGACTTTATTACCCCTGACTTCCTTCTTGTCCTCAAACTCTTCTTTGACTCAGGAAGGCCTGAGCACGTGCTCAAGTTTTCCCCTTTTGTTTGAGTTTGATCTACTTCCTTACGTTTTGACTATGGTGAAGTGGAAAGAGCATGGGTTTTTCAGCCAAGTAAAGCTGGTTGCAGTCCTTGGTCTGCTACTCACTGGCTATATAACAGCATGCAGACAGTATCACCTCTTCTAGCCGCAATATACTCATCAGTAAACATGGGAACAATCAAACCTATTTTACAGGATGTTACAAGAGCTAAAGGTTAGGTGTGTAGATGCACCTTATACAGTATCTGGCGCAGAGTAAATGATAAATGAGAATTTTCATTTCCTTCCTTCTACTAGAGAGAGAGTCTAGTTCTGTGGTCTGAAAGTCTGGTTAGTGGTGGTGCCGAGTGAAGAGGCAGTGGCAGTGAAATCTGCAGGTGGCCATGCCCCTGGGGGGTTCGGTGCCCTTGCCTCAGTATCTCCAGCTCCTAGCCAGGTGGCATATAGTCGTGCTTCAACAAATACCTGTTGACTGAATGAATGAATAAATGGATAAAGGAACGAATGGATACATTCCTCCAGAATGATAAAGGACTGGAGATGAATAACCAAGCTACGTCAAAGCAATCAAATAATTTGTAATATGTGACGCTTATTTCCAAAAATCCGTCTGCTCCCCGCACCTCTGACACTGCATGATGACAAGTCGGCAGTGGAGGTCCACCACGCTAGCAGGGGGAGAGGCGGGCAGAGGTGGCCGAGGCCTGGGGGGATCAAGCGGCCCATAAAGCCAGAGTAGGCGGGCCGAGCAGATCCCGCCCCTGCAGGAAGTAGGTTGTCAGTGCGATCAGGAGTCAGCAGGGATGGCTGAAGAGGCGCTGCCCTGTAATCACTATTGTTTCAGCATAAATACATGTTGTTGTTGTTTTGTTCTGGCAGGTGACTGCTGTGTTTCTGGGCTGCAGCAACGGTTCTGACTGTGGAGGTGTCTTTGAGGAGCGAGCTCAGATGACTAAGCTTGGCTTGGCGTCACCATGGCTTGCCACGGCCGGCGTCCCTGGCCTCCCAGCCCGTGTCCTGCCTCTGGCTGCGCCATCCCAGTCCCTTCTCCACACCGCGGCCACAGCGACCTCTCCAGCCCCGATCAGATCTTATCAACCTCCCTGCCTCCCAGCCCCCACCCCTATTTCCATGAGAAGCCGAATCCCACCGCCTCAGTGCTCAGCACCCAGCCCCTTGGTGACCCAGGCCCGGCGCAACAACACTGCACACTGGCTCCCCAGACACTCCAAGCCCACGCCCCTCACGGCCTCTGCGGCTCCCTGGGTCTGCAGAGCTCTTCCCACCCGTCCTCACAGGGCTGGTCCTTCCTCCTCACTCAGCTCTCAGATCGGTTCCTTCCCCACAATGCCCTTCCCTCACTTTCTGAGCTCTCTCCCGCCTCCTCTCTGTGCCTCTACATTCTTACTTTCTCCATACCCTTATGCCCACCGAAGATCACCTCATTTTTTAATTTTTTTAGTCTGTTTTTTGTTCACTTTCCCTTCCCCTGATGAAATACAGGGCTTAGGGGTTTACATCCAACTCGTTCACTGCTCTGTCCCCAGCACAAAGTGGCCCTAATAGGTGCTCAATCATTATTTGTTTGGTGATTAATAAATAAAACCTGTCCCACTGAGAATAAACAAGCTCGTGTGGCAGAATCCCTGCCAGCTTCTCGCAATTGTTCCTGCAAGGTGGAGAGGGCAGTGTGTGGAGGAAGAGCTCACAGGCTGGCCAGCGTTCTCCCCGGAACACAAGAGGCAATGACTCTGCACAGCACAGTGATTCCAGGAGCTCTTTAGGAATCCCTGAAACCACAAGGTGACCTGGAAGAGCTGGCAAACCCAGAAGCTGCTGCTGATCCCACTGCCATGGAATCCTATTACAAGGCCCAGAAAATGACTTTGGTAATTGTCACCACAGCTGACGTGAACACCAATATGGATTCCCGTACTAGGCAGTCCTCTCAGTTAAGAGTGATGGTGTTGTCCAGGAATAGTTCAGCAGCAATGAAAATGGACTCTGGGTATCTCAATAAAATGGGAATTTACTAGAACGATATCAGAGGCTCATAGTTCCAGAGGGAGAAATGGACTGGCATGATTAAGCCAAGGAAGCAAAGAAACGCAGGGCAGAGTAGATGAACCACGTGAAGACTAGCCGAGAACGCTGCAGGGGCAGGAAACCCATCCCGTTTCCTAGGGACATTAGGTGGGCCCCTGCCTTCTCTCTTCCATTCCTTTCAGGGCTGGGAAAGGGCAACCTTGTCTGAAGCAGGATGTCTGAGGATTTAGGAAGCAGCGCACTTTCCCCTGCCAGATCTGCCTGTTGAAAAATAGAGGTGACGGTCACGTGTTCATCACCCACCTCCAAAGGACCTGATCAAGCCTGGGCCTTGCCAGGACCACAGGGGCATAGTGGCCCCAGCAAGTCTGGGCTAGGCCCATCCTGGCAGCCAAGCAGGTGTCAGAAAGTCACATGTCTTCAGGGACCAGTGAGTCGGGCACCCGAGTGAAGCCAGTTAGGTGAGAGACAACACAGGGATGTGGCCTGGGCCTGTGTGGAGATGGAGCCCACCCGAGACATCCCATCCCGAGCGCACTTGTGATGTGACATTCTTTAATGTCACGTGTTACTCTTCTCTAATGTACTGACAGAATGGATTCATTGGTGGATTTCCTAACTTTGAATCAACCTCTAGTGGTGTGAGGCAGCGAGGTCTTATCAGATTGTGAGAGCCAGTTGTTTAATTTTCAGGAATTTTCAAGCCAGTTGAGGTCATGGTGGTAGCTTAAAATTAACTATGCTTAAAATTAGTCTTAGTAGGAGTATTTACACCACAGGAATTGACAAATGCTACAAATCAGGCCTTTTTAATCTATCTTTCCCAGAGAGCTGGTTATTAAACCAGCATACTACTGTTTGCATTCCTGAAATAAACTCTGCTTGGTCTTGTATTTTTATCATTACTGGATTTTATTTTTAATCATAAATGAGATTTGTCTGTAGTTTCATTTTGGTTTTTCCTTCGTGGGTACATTCTTTGTCAGCTTTATTTCTTAAAGCTATCCATATTGTTCTACGGCCCAGTTTAAATCTCTGATTTTCAATCATCTGGGGAGTATTTTTAAATGCAGATGCCCAGGCAATGCACCTGATTAATTAAATCAGAATCTCTGCGGGTGGGATTCAAAAGCCAGTCTTTTTTTTTTTTTTTTTGCGGTACACGGGCCTCCCACTGCCGTGGCCTCTCCCGTTGTGGAGCACAGGCTCCGGACGCGCAGGCCCAGCGGCCATGGCTCGGGCCCAGCCACTCTGCGGCATGTGGGATGTTCCTGGACTGGGGCACGAACCTGTGTCCCCTGCATCGGCGGGCGGACTCTCAACCACTGCGCCACCAGGGAAGCCCCAAATGCCAGTATTTTTAAAACTCCTCAGATAATTCCAATATCCAGCCAGGGTTGAGAACCACTGCCCTAGCCCAGTGCTTCTTAATCACTGATATACATGCCATCACCTCTCTAGGTGAGTGAACTCCTGTTAAAATGCAGAATATAGGACTTGCCTGGTGGCGCAGTGGTTAAGAATCCACCTGCCAATGCAGGGGACACGGGTTCGAGCCCTGGTCCAGGAAGATCCCATATGCCACGGAGCAACTAAGCCCGTGCGCCACGACTGCTGAGCCTGTGCTCTACAGCCCACGAGCCACACCTACTGAGCCCACGTGCCACAACTACTGAAGCCCGTGCGCCTAGAGCCTGTGCTCCGCATCAAGAGAAGCCACTGCAATGAGAAGCCCGTGCACCGCAATGAAGAGTAGCCCCTGCTCACGGCAACTAGAGAAAGCCCACACGCAGCAGCGAAGACCCAACTCAGCCAAAAATAAATTTATTTATTTAGAAAAAAAAATGCAGAATTTAGCTTAGAAGGTGGGGATGGGGGCGAACAAGCTCCCAGGGATGCTGATGCTGCTGGCCCATGGACCACACCTTGAGTAGCAAAGATTTGAATAAGATGGTAATTATCTGTATTTTAAAGGTTAGATAAAATTCAGTTATGCAGCCATTTCATCCTGATGCCTTTTCAACGTCAAATCTCATTAGTTTTCTAATCTCTTCTATAATAACTGATTTATTTAAATTTTCCACCTTTTCCTATGTCAATTTTTGGTATTTTACATTTTGTGAGAAATCTTTTTTCTAGGTTTTCACATTTGCTACCATAGAGTGACATTTAACAGTCTCTTTCATGATTTTAAACTGTCCTGCATCTGTGATTACAGCAATTCAAAATCAATAGTTTAAAAAATATTCATCCAATCAGCTAAACATCTGTGGGCTGACTGATCCTTGAGTTTCCAATTTGAGACCCTGCCAAAGACTCCCAATTACTCCAATCATTTCTCCAGTTTTTGAGTTGAGCTTTTGACTCTGTTAAGGCATGCTACCAAAGAGGTAATCTCAGAAACAGTTTCGGAGCTCATTATGTTTAACACTATGTATTGATAATTCAATCACTTTATATACCGATGGGGAAACTGAGGCCCAGAGAGGCATATGACTTACACCTCTGATAGAAGCCCAATCAGAGTTAGAAGATACATCGCCTCTATGTCCTCAGCATAACTCCTACAGTTCAACAACTTAAGAACATCACCAAATGTGAATGATGTATAAGGCACCCAAGGCCTTTTATATTCAGACCGCTTTTGTGATGTTCACACCTTTTTCCCATGGCCCAAGGAGGAAGTACTGTTATTAAGAAACCAATGACTGGAACTCATGTACCATTTGTGGGAATGTAAAATGGTACAGCCACTGTAAATATTGTAAAAAACAATATGGTTCCTCAAAAACTTGAAAATATACCGTATGATCCAGCAATCCACTTCTGGGTGTATACCCAAAAGATGTGAAAGCTGAGTCTCAAAGAGATATTTGCAAACCCATGTTCATAGCAGCATTATTTACAACAGCTAAAACGTGGAAGTAACACAAGTGTCCATCAACAGATGAATGGATAAGCAAGACATAGCATATACATATAATGGAATATTATCCAGCCTTAAAAAGGAAGGAAATTCTGATATACGTGCAACACAGAGGAAAGGGGGGAGAGTAGCTGTATGCAGAGCCCACAGGCACGCCCTCATTCACAACTGACACATCAAGAGTGTGGCTGCTGCTGCCCCGACCATTAAAATCACTTCCTCTCGGGAATTCCCTGGCAGTCCAGTGGTTGGGACTCCATGCTCCCACTGCCAAGGGCCTGGGTTGATCCCTGATTGGGGAACTAAGATCCTGCAAGCTGCACAGCACAGCCGGAAAAAAAAAAAAAATCACTGCCTCTCCTGTTGAGTAAAAAGCCAAAGCCTCCGGTTCACGCTACTGAAACTGCCACCAGAACTGGGGAGCCTGTGGTCACCTAGCCCCCCACTGCTGCCCCACCGCAGCACCCACCAGTGCAGAGCCCACAACCCCTTAGCACAGCTGCTGATGTCATAAACAGGAAGAACAAAGGGTTCTTCCTTCCTCCTGCGTTCCAATCAACCTCACACTGGGGCTCTGCACTCGCAGAACCTAACTGGCAAGGAACCCAGCTGGCAAGGAAGTTCGGGAAATGCATTTTCCAGGCGGCCAGCACCCGAGATACAGAGTAGAATGTGGAAAGGCAGGAACCAGGCTGAAGAGGCCCAGACAACATCCGGGTACAGGCACCGAGAGGAAGGGGTGAGGCAAGCATGTGGCAGCTGAAAGTCAAGTCTTAGGGTTCAAACGTGTCCCACCAAGAACCAACCAGCAGTGGAGGTATCACAAATTCCATCTGGCACAGTCCTTTTATCTGGTCTTCCGACAAAAATGACCTAGCCCAGAGGAGGTTCTCCTCTCCTGGTCTCTGGGACGGCTGAAAATTGCTGAGCACACCCAGAGGGAGATCTCTGTGGGCCGAAGTTCTCCTGTTAACGTAGAGGCAGTTGGCCTAGAAATGGAGGCTCGATTCATTCCAAGAGTCGTGTTCATCAGCTCAGGCTGCCAAAATGAAGCACCACAGACTGGGCAGCTTGAACAACAGACATTTATCTTTTCACAGTCTGGGGGCTGGAAGTTCAAGATGAAGGTGCTGGCAGTTTGGTTTCTCCCGAGGCCTCTCTCCCTGGCTTGCAGACGGCCGCCTTCTTGCTTTTCTCTTCAAACATATCCCCAGTGTCTCTTCCTCTTCTTATAAGGTCACCAGTCCTATTGGATTAGGGTCCCACTTTATGACCTCATTTAATCTTAATTAGCCCTTTCAAGGCCCTGTCTCCAAATATAGTCATATCAGGGGCTAGGGCTTCAGTTCATGAATTGGGGTGGGGGTGGGGTGGGGTGGGAGGCACAATTCAGTTCATAACAGGAGACAAGTGGATATTTGCAATTCTGAGAATAAACAGCGACCTGGCTTTTAAGGCCTGGTCAGGAATATGCTGAGTCACCCCCTGCCCCCAATCGCCTTACCCCACCATTAAATTTATTTTGTCCTACCATTCATTTATATCTCAAACATTAATTGAGTTTCAGCTGTGCCAGGCACTGTGCTGATACTGGAGACAGGGTTTTGCCATCCGGGAGACATCACAGTGCTTGGGGGTCAGAGGCACTGATGACAGAGATTCCAAGAAAGGCTTCCTAGAGACGGTGACCCTGCCCAGCCCTGAAATATCATCCCATCAAGGAGGAGGAGGCTTGTTTAACCAGCAAGCCTCCAAAGCATCCCTATTTGCCTTGACCCACCTGGGAGGGGAGCTTATGTTAAAAATTTCTACTCAAACTGTGGGCCATGGTTCAGTACTGGAATCACCTGGGAGCTTCTTAAACAGCTACAGAATCTGAGCCGATCCCAGACTCACCGAATCAAAACCCACAGCTTAACAAGATCCCTAGGGGATCTGTGTGACCATTAAAAACTGGGAAACACTGATCAAACACAATGCTGTTGTTTCACAGCTGGAGAAACCAAGGCCCAGAGAGAGGAAGTGATCCTTCCATGATGATGACACAGCATTTAGAACAAAAAAAAAAAAGTCCCAAATCTAAGCTCCCAATCCCCAGCTTGCAAACGCCATGGACTGGCATGTCTGAGACATTCATATCACATATTGATGCTGATATTTCTATACAACAAGCCCTGGAGGACTCACTAGGAGCTCTAACCAATCAGGTGAGCACTTGGGGACCCCAAAATTTTCCTCTGTTGACAGTGTTCTGCCTGCTGTTTGGGGCAGTTTGACTGATTTCTGGCAGGCTCCCACCATGTCCGTATTCTCCTGGGAGTTCACTATTCTCCCTGCCCTTGTTGACACAATTGCTGCTGCTACACAGAAGAAATTAAGTGCGTCCTATAGCCTGCAATCCCAGGGACAACCTCTGGCTGCAGCATGCTCCCATCTTCCATATTAAATGTGTGTGTGTTTCTCTCATTTCCTTGGTTCATTTCTTCATATGGTAGACACTGTTAATTGTCTGGGTCAGGGAATATCAATCCTTGAATTTGATTGAAGGTGATCTGAGACTCTTGGTGCCTCTATATACCTTGCAGGAGCAAATGCAAATACTTCTTGAAGGAAGGAACCTTCAATACAAGCCTCAAATAATTCAACAAGGTAAGTTAACAAGGCGGGTTTGTTGATATCTTTGGGAATAGGAAACTCCATCATGTGACATAGTCTTCCCAGAACTAAGTAGAACTTCTAACAAAAAAAATTCAATAACCAAAATACATACCTACATACATACATACTAACCTCAATGGAAGCTTCACAGCAAAATAAATACAACTGAAGAAGGAATTAGAGAATTGGAAGACAGATCTGAAGAAATGATCCAGAGTGTCATTACAAGAGACAAAAAGATGGAAAATATAGAAGACACATAGAAAACGTATTTTTAAAGCCTAACCATACATTTTATCAGAGGCCTGAAAGGAGAAAGACGTAGTGAAGGTCTGACAAGGTGACCTTTATAGCACTGACTGAGCCAAGAGCCTGCTGAAAAGAAACAGGTAGTCTCCATGCTTGTGCCTATGGATGAATTCCTTCTCCTTGGAATCAGAGAAGCACATCAAAGGGCTGAGTTCCACCTCTAGTCTCATCCTTGGCTATAGCATTTCCCCTCCAGATGTTTTTTTATTTCTTTTTCATCTATTTCCAGTAGGTCTTAATTCTATGTGTGAAAAATTTTTTTAATCCAGTGTTTATTTTGGATTTTACACGCATGGCAGACAAAGTTCCTAGGCAAAAAAATAAATATATAGTTCAATGAATATGAAAGTGTTTTCTTTTTTCTGGCATTGCTGATGTTAGAGACATCTGGGACAGAAAACAAATCCTTTGGAGTCTGAGTGGCAGGCCTGCCCACCACCAATGATTGTGTGGTTTGTGTACCACATAAAAATACCTGCTAAGAGGATGGGAGCCTGGAAAACTGCCACAGCTCTGCTTGCCAAGCTGTGTCCCCTAGCGAGGAGCTCTGTCTGCCAGAGGGCACCTTCTACACAAAGGTACTACCCCAAGCTACACTCTAGCTGCATTTGCCCAGATAAATACCTTTATCTATTTTGCATAAAAGTACTCATTCATTAATGGGGTTCCACCAAACTGTCCACTGGAGAAGTGTCTAATAAAAGATGAATTCACTCTCAGTTACCTCAAAGGCCTGCCAAAGCTAGGTAGCCGTGTGTGTGTGTGTGTGTGTGTGTGTGTGTGTAAGAGTATGGCTTGTAGGGTAACTAATTGCCCAGATCACCTGGTACTGAGGGTCCTGTGATACAGGACTGTGATGCTAAAGCCAGGACAGTCCTGGCAAACTGGCATTGCTGGTCACCCTACTTTGGGGAATTTCCTCAAGTTGGGCACCTTTGGACTGTCATTACATGAAGGACTGAAATTCCTGGTATTTCCCCTTTCTCTTCCTCTGTGGTTCCCTTGCCTTGTGCCAACCCTTATGTTTAAAGGGCATAGACCATGTCACAGTGGGCAGAAGTCTTCCCCTTCAAAGTATGCCTCTAGTGGGGATGTTCCAGTGTCAACTCCTCAGACATCTTGGCTGACTTAGAAGGTCACTTCTTTTCTCCCCACCCCTCTGTCCCAAAGGTACTGGCTTGACTTCTACTCATTTCCTCTTATTCTTATTGCACCATTATGTTCTTTTTTCCTAACTCTACCCTGCATGCCCTCAGAGCACTATTTCTCTGCTCTTTGGATCACTGAATACAAAGGCTCCTTTCCTAATCTGACCCCCAAGTCTACCTCTGAGCTCCTGGTTGTTTTATTTAATTGCCTTCCTCCCCTCCCTGATTATAAAAGTATATATATATATATATATATATATATATATATATATTTGTTGTAAAATATTGAGAGTACAGAAAAGTAGTAACATTTTATGGTACTGAATTTCTTACCAGTATTTTTTCTATGAATATTTTTACATAGTTCAGAACAGACTATATAATTTTATATTTGGATTTTCTTTTTTTAACTTAACATTACGACATGAACATTCTATTAAAATCCTAAAAACATTTTCCTATGAGAGTCACATCAGCAAGATAGCAGACTAGGAAGCTACAGGCCCTCCTTCCCCCACAGAGACACCTACAACATATGAAACAGAATACCTCTGTGAGAACTCTAGAGACCAGCTGAGAAGCTACAACACCCAGGCCACTGTAAAACCAAGAAGGGATTCCAGCAAAAGGGGATGCTAGAATATATAAAGAACTCCTATAATTCAACGCAAAAAAGTCAAATAACCCAACTAAAATTGGGTAAAGACTGGAAGAGACATTTTCCCAAAAGTGATATATAAATGGCCAATAAGCATAGGAAAAAATATTCAACTTCACTAATCATCAGAGAAGTATAAATCAAAATCAAAATGAGATATCACCTCACATCCATTAGGATGGCTACTATCAAAAATACACAAAATAACAAGTGTTGCCAAGAATATGGAGAAATTGGAATCCTTGTTCCAACTGGTGGGATTGTAAAATGTTTCAACTACTGAGTTCCAGATCAATATGCAAGAGTAGGAAGATTATGCGCTCAACTCCTCCCACAGACACACCAAAACTACAACTACATATAGAACAACTATCTCTGAGAATGACCCAAAGATGAGCAGAACAGATTTCCTATGACTAAGGATATAAAGAAAAGGCCATGCAGAGATGGGTAAGCAGAGCAGAGATGCAGTCTAGTCAGCACCCACACCCCTGGTGCAGCAACCTACAAGCAGGAGGTATATCACAACCATGGAGTTCCCTGCTGAGGAGCAAGGGATTCAAGCCCAACACTGGGCTGTTCAACCTGGGGGACCTACACTGGGAAGATGAGTCTCCATAATGTCTGGCTTTCAAAACCAGCAGGGTTTACATCTGGGACAGCAGAGGGCATTGGGAAATTGATACTCCACTCTTGAAAGACTCGTGTACAAACTCACTGGCCTTATGTCACAGTGCAGAGGCAGCAGCTTGAAAAGCGCCTGGGTCATGCAAGAAAAAGATTCATTGACTGATCTTAGGATGTGTGTTGCAGAGGTAGGGATCTGGTGGAACTTTCTCTGGGGATGGAAGTGCTGGCAGACACCATTTTTTTAAACTGGTTTTCCACATAGCTGGGCCAGTGCTGGCAGGCGCCATATCTATCACTCTCCATCAGTCTAGCTAAAACCATGCACCCCACCCCAGTGATCCCGAGGACCTGTCCCACCTAAAGCAGCTCCCACCCCACCACACTTGGTGGGTGGCCCTAGCTGAAACCAGGCCCCTCCAAAGTGGCTTCTGTTCTGGGGGCCAGCCCTGCACACCAGCACGCTCACATCAATTGTGGCCCAACCACAACAGAAGGGCACATGCAGCCCACACAGGGAATACCACTGGAGCACCTGGCTCTGGTGACTGGAATGGCAGGGAGGAGGGTTGTGCCACTGAACTCCACAGGGCACTTTCTATGTAAAGCCATTCTTTCAAGACCAGGAGACACAGCTGATATACCTGATACATAGAAACAAACACAGAAAGTTAGGCAAAATGAGGAGACGAAAAATACCTTCTGAAAGAAAGAACAAGACAAAACCTCAGAAAAAGAGCTAAACGAAACAGAGATAAACAACTTACCAGATAAAGAGTTCAAAATAATAGTCACAAATATGCTTACGAAATTGGGAGAAGAATGGACGAACTCAGTGAGAACTTCAACAAAGAGATGAAAATATAAAAAAGAACTAGTCAGAACTGAAGCATACAATAACTGAAATGAAAAACACATGAGAGGGGCTTCCCTGGTGGCGCAGTGGTTGAGAGTCTGCCTGCCGATGCAGGGGACACGGGTTCGTGCCCCGGTCCAGGAAGATCCCACATGCCGCAGAGTGGCTAGGCCCATGAGCCATGGCTGCTGAGCCTACGCGTCCAGAGCCTGTGCTCCGCAACGGGAGAGGCCACAACAGTGAGAGGCCCACGTACCATAAAAAAAAAAAAAAAAAAAAACACATGAGAAGGAATCAACAGCAGTTTAGAGCAGCAGTCCCCAACCTTTTGGGCAGCAGGGACCAGTTTCGTGGAAGACAATTTTTCCATGGACGGGGTGGGGAGGGATGGTTCAGGTGGTAATGCGAGCGATGGGGAGCAGCAGATGAAGCTTTGCTCACTCACCCGCCACTCACCTCCTGCTGTGTGGCCCAGTTCCTAACAGGCTATGGATGGCCCGGGGGTTGGGGACCCCTTGTTTAGAGGATGCAGAGGAATGAGTCAGCAATCTGGAAGACAGGGTAATGGAAATCACCCAACTGGAACAGAAAAAAGAAAAAAGACTTTTTAAAAATGAGGATAGTTTAAGGGATCTCTGGGAAAACATCAAGCATACTAACATTCACAGTATAGGGATCCCAGAAGGAGAAGAGAGAGACAGAAAGGGACAGAAAACCTATCTGAAGAAATAATGGCTGAAAATTTCTCTAAACTGGGGAAGGAAACACATCCAAGTCCAGGGATGAAACAAAATGAACTGGTTCAAACAAGATGAACCGAAAGATCCACACCAAGACATATTATAATTAAAATATCAAAGGTTAAAAATAAAGAGAGAATCTTAAAAGCAGTAAGAGAAAAACTAGTTACATACAAGGGAATACCCAAAAGACTATCAACTAACTTTTCAGTAGAGACTTTATAGGCCAGAAGGGACTGGAATGGTATATTTAAAGTGGTGAAAGGAAACACCTACAACCAAGAGTACTCTACCTGGCAAGGTTATGATTCAGATTTGAAGGAGAGATTTAGAGTTTCCCAGATGAGCAAAAGCTAAAGGAGTTCATCACCACTAAACTGGTCTTACAAAATAAATGTTAAAGGGACTTATTTAAACAGAAAACAAAGGCCAAAACTAGAAACAAGAAAATTATGAAAGAAAAAAAATCTCACTGGTAAAGGCAAACATATAGAAAAGGTAGTGGATCAACTACCTATAAAGCTAGTATGAACGTTAAAGGACAAAGGTAGTAAAATCATGTCTAAAATAATCAGTTAAGTGATATACAAAATAAAAAGATATAAGTATGACATTAAAACATAAAATGTGATGGGGAGGGTAGTAAAACTGTAGTGCTTTTAGGATGCACTCAAACTTAAGCGACCATCAACTTAAAAAAGACTGCTGTGTACACAGATTGTTATATATGAACCTCATGGTAACCACAAACCAAAAACGTATGACAGACATGTAGGAAAAGAGAAATGAATCCAAACATACCACTAAAGATAGTCATTAAATCACAAGAGAAGAGAGCAAAAGAAGAAGAAAGGAACAAAAAATAGCTACAAAAACAACCCTAAAACAATTAATAAAATGACAAATGAGTACATACTTATCAATAGTAACTTTAAATGTAAATGGACTAAATGCTCCAATCAAAAGACATCAGGTAGCTGAATGAATAAAAAACAAAACCCATATACATGCTGCCTATAAAAGACTCACTTCAGATCTCACACAGAGACTGAAAATGAAGGGAAGGAAAAAGATATTCTATGCAAATAGAAACAAAAAGGCAGCTAGGGTAGCAATACTTACATCAGACAAAATAAACTCTAAAACAAAGACTTTAACAAGAGAAAAAGGAGGGCATTACAAAGTGATAAAACAATCAACCCAACAAGAGGCTATAACATTTGTAAATATCTATGCACCCAAAGTAGGAGCACCTAGATGCAAAAAGCAAATATTAATAGACATAAAGAGAGAAACAGAGAGCAATATAATAATAGTACGGAACTTTAACACCCCACTTAAATCAAAGAATAGATCATCCATACGGAAAATCAAGAAGGAAACATTGGTCTTAAATGATGCATTAGACCAGATGAACTTAATAGATATCTACAGAACATTCCACCAGAATACAATAGAATACACATTCTTTTCAATACACATTATTTTCTACACAATAGAATACACATTCTATTCAATAGAATACACATTCTTTTCAAAGAATACACATTCTTTCCAAGATCTATCCTGGAAAGTTCTCCAGGATAGGTCACATGACAGGCTACAAAACAAGTTTCAGAGAATTTAAGAAACTGAAATCACATCAAGGATCTTTTCTGACCACAATGGTATGACATTAGAAATCAACTACAAGGAAATAACTGCAACTCGCCCAACACATGTAGGCTAAACAACATACTTCTGAACAACCAATGGGTCAACAAAAAACAAAGAGAAATCAAAATATACCTTGAGGGGCTTCCCTGGTGGCACAGTGGTTGAGAGTCCGCCTGCCAATGCAGGGGACATGGGTTCGTGCCCCGGTCCGGGAAGATCCCACATGCCGCGGAGCGGCTGGGTCCGTGAGCCATGGCCGCTGAGCCTGCGCATCTGGAGCCTGTGCTCTGCAACGGGAGAGGCCACAACGGTGAGAGGCCCGCGTACTGCAAAAAAAAAAAAAAAGA
>NW_021703767.1:132366269-132434470 GCF_005190385.1 Monodon monoceros
CTTGAGGGCTTCCCTGGTGGCGCAGTGGTTGAGAGTCTGCCTGCCAATGCAGGGGACGTGGGTTCATGCCCCAGTCCGGGAAGATCCCACATGCCGTGGAGTGGCTGGGCCCATGAGCCATGGCCGTTGAGCCTGCATGTCCAGAGCCTGCGCATCCAGAGTCTGTGCTCCACAACGGGAGAGGCCACAACAGTGAGAGGCCCGCGTACTGCAAAAAAAAACCTTGAGACAAATGAAAATGGAAACACAACGTTCCAAAATTTATGGGACACAGCAAAAGCAGTTCTAAGAGGGAGGTTTATAGTGATACAGATCTCCAACAGGAAACAAGAAAAACCTCAAATAAACAATCTAACCTTACACCTAAAGGAACTAGAAAAAGAAGAACAAACAAAGCCCAAAGTTAACAGGTGGAAGGAAATAATAAAGATCAGAATGGAAATAAATGAAATAGAAACTAAAAAAGAAAATAAAAGATCAATGAAACTAAGAGCTCGTTCTTTGAGAAAATAAACTAGACTTATCAAGAAAAAAAGAGAAAGGGCTCAAATAAATAAGATCAGCAATGAAAGAGAAGTTACAACTGACACCACAGAAATATTAAGGGTCATAGGAGGTTAATACAAACAATTACACCCCAACAAATTGGACAATCTAGAAGAAATGGATAAATTCCTAGAAACATACACTCTTCCAAGGCTGAATAAAGAAGAATTAGAAAATCTGAACAGACTGACCACTAGTAATGAAACTGAATCAGTAATTTAAAAATTCCCAAAAACAAAGGTCCAGGACCAGATGGCTTTACGGGTGAATTCTACCAAACTTTTAAAGGAGTTAATACCTATTCTTTGCAAACCACAGTTGACCCTTGAACTACGCAGGTTTGAAATGCATGGGTCCACTTATGTGAAGATATTTTTCAATAGTAAATACTACAGTACTACATGGCCTGTGTTTGGGTGAATCCACATATGTGAAGGAGCCCTGAATATGGGGGCCGACTATAAGTTATATGTGAATTAACCCCTATATTATTCAAGGGTCAACTGTATTCCAAAAAATTGAAGAGGAAGGAATGCTTCCAAACTCATGTTACAGGGCCAGCATTACCCTGATACCAAAACCAGATAGACACTACCAAAAAAAAAATATAGGCCCAAATCCCTCATGAACATATATGCAAAAATCCTCAAGAAAATATTAGCAAATCAAATTCAACAATAAAGTAAAAGAATCGTACACCATGATCAAGTAGGATTTATTCCAGAGATGCGAGGATGGTTCAATATCCACAAATCAATCAACATGATATCCACATTAACAAAATGAATGATAAAAATCACTTGATCATCTCAATAGATGCAGAAAAAGCATGTGACAAAATTCAACACCCATTTATGGTAAAAACTCTCAACAAAGTGGGTATAGAGGGAACACACCTCAACATAATAAAGGCCATACATACAAACCTATGGCCAGCATCATACTCAACAGTGAAATGCTAAAAGCTTTTTCTCTGAGATCAGGAACAAGATAAGAATACCCGTTCTTGCCACTTTTATGCAACATAGTATTGGAAGTCCTAGCAAGAGCAATCAGATAAGAAAAAAAAAAAAAGGATAAAAAGCATCCAAATTAGAAAAGAAATAAAACTGTCACTATACAGATGGCATGATACGATATATAGAAAACCCTAAAGACTCCACAAAAATACTATTAGAACTAATAAATAAATTCAGTAAAGCTGTAGGATATAAAATCAATGTACAGAAATCTGTTGTATTTCTATACACTAATAATGAAATGTCAGAGAAATTAAGAAAACAATCCCATTTATAACTGCATCAAAAAGAATAAAATACCTAAAATAAATTTAACCAAGGAGGTGAAGGACCTGTACTTGGAAAACGATAAGACATTGATGAAAGAAATTGAAGATGACACAAATAAATGGAAAGACATACTGTACTCATGGATTGGAAGAATTAATATTGTTAAAATGTCCAAACTACCCAAGTCAATCTACAGATTCAGTGCAATCCCTATCAATATCCCAATGACATTTTCCACAGAAGTAGAACAAATAATCCTAAAATTTGCATGGAACTACAAAAGACTCCAAATAGCCAAAGCAATCTTAAGGATGAACAAAACTGGGTATATCATGCTCACTGATTTCAAACTATACTACAAAGCTATAGTAATCAAAACTATGGTACCAGCACAAAAAGACATAGATAGATGGAACACAATAGACAGCTCAGAAACAAACCCACGTGTACATGGTCAATTAATTTACAACAGAGGAGGGGGGAAGAGATGGTCTTTTTAATAAATGATGCTGGGAAAACTAGACAGCTACATGCAAAAAAGAAAAGAAAAAAACTGTACCACTCTCTTACACCATATACAAAAATAAACTCAAAATGGATTAAAGACTTAAATGTAAGACTTGAAACCATAAAACTCCTGGAAGAAAACATAGCCAGTATGGTCTTTGACATTGGTGTTAGCAATATTTTTTTGGATTTGTCTCCTCAGGCAAGGGGAACAAAAACAAAGATAAACAAATGGGACTACATCAAACTAAAAAGCTTTTGCACAAGAAGGCCAACAGACACATGAAAAGATGCTCAAAAGCACTAATCATCAAGGAAATGCAAATCAAAACCACAAGGAGATATCACCTCACACCTGTCAGAACGTTATTATCTGTTATTCTATTATCAAAAAGACAAATACGTTTTGTCAAGGATGTGGAGAAAAGGGAAACCACATGCACTGTTGGTGGGAATATAAATTGGTGCAGCCACTATGGAAGACAGTATGGAAGTTCCTCAAAAAACTAAAAATAGAACTACCATATACTCCAGCAGTTTCACTTCTGGGTATTTATCTGAAAAAAATGAAAATGCTAATTCAAAAAGATATATTCACTCCTTCATTCATTGCAGCATTATTTACAATAGCCAAGATATGGAAGCAACTTAAGTGTCCATCCACAGATGAATGGATAAAGAAGATGTGGTATATACAGTTGAACCTTGTAAAACATGGGTTTGAACTGCAAGGGTCCACTTATACACAATTTTTTTTTCAATAAATAACTACTATAGTACTACATAATATGCAGTTGGTTGAATCTGTGGATTCACCTGTGGATTGAACTGTGGATATAGAGGGCCAACTCAAAAGTTATACATGGATTTTCAACTGCACAGAGGGGTGGTACCTGTAACCCCTGGGGTTGTTCAAGGGTCAACTCTATACACAAGGGTATATTACTCAGCCATAAAAAAGAACGAAATCTTGCCATTTGTGACAACATGGATGGATTTAGTATTATTCTAAGTGAAATAAGTCAGACAGAGAAAGACAAATACTGTATGATTTCACTTATATGTGGAATCTAAAAAACAAAGGAAACAAACAAGCACAACAAAACAGAAACAGGCTCATAGATACAGAGAACAAACTGGTGGTGACCAGAGGGGAGCAGGTGGGGAGTTGGGCAAAATTGGTGAAGGGGATTAAGAGGTACACACTTCTACTTATAAGATAAATAAGTTACAGGGATGTAATGTACAGCATAGGGAATACAGTCAATAATACTGTAATGACTTTTTAGGGTGGCAGACGGTTATTAGACTTATCGTGGTGATCAATTTGTATTGCATATAAATGTCAAACCACTATGTTGTCCACTTGGAACTAAAAATATTGTATGTCACCTATACTTCAATAAAAAGGTGGGGGGGATGGTACAATTACTATGGAAAATAGCAGTAAGGTTCCTCAAAAAATTAAAAATAGAACTACTATATGATCCAGCCACACTACACTTGGGTTTATAGCCAAAAGAATCGGAAGCAGGGTCTCACAGAAATATTTGTACACCCATGTTCCTAGCAGCATTATTCACAATAGCCAAAAGGCAGAAGCAACCCAAATACCTATTGATGGATGAACAAAGTGTGGTATATACGTAAAATGGAATTTTATTCAGCCTTAAGAAGGAAGGAAATTCTGTCACATGCTACGACATGGATGAAGCTGGAGGACACTATGCTAAGTGAAATAAGCCAGTCACAAAAAGACAAAACTTGCATGATTCCACTCGTCTGAGGCATCTAAAGTATTCAAATTCATAAAAACAGAAATTAGAATACCAGGCTGGGGAAAGGGAAATGTTATTTAATGGGTAGAGAGTTTCAGTTTTGCAAGATGAAGCTCTGTTTCACAACAATGTGAACATAGTTAACACTATTGAACTGTACACTTAAAAATGGTTAAGAAGGTAAATTTTATGTTATGTGGGTTTTTTTACAGTAAGTATTTAGGCTTTGCTGGCCATAGTCTCTGCTGTTATAGCAGGAAAGGAGACATAAACGATATGTACTTGGGGGTGGCTGTGCTTCAGCACAACTCCATCTACAAAAGTAGGAGGAGGGCTGGATTTGACCAATGGGCCATCATTTGTTAAGCCCTGGTTTAGACTGTTTCTAATATTTGGTATTATAAAAATACTGCTAATGAACATCTTTGGGGAAAAGTCCATATATACACATATGTATACTTTCCTAAGAGAAGCTACTATATATATATATATATATATATATATATATATATATACACTAATAAATATATATAAGCTTCTCTCTTAGGCAAGAATCCTAAGAATGAAGTTAATGGAAAAAAAGTATGGCTATTTCTAAGGTCCTTGATGCATACATTGGGATACGACTTGAAGCAGCTCTCTGAATAGTTACCCGATCCTGATTCAGCAACACCTTGGACTCTGTCGAGGCAATACCTGGAACGAACCTTTTTTAAGTTCGAAGCACATACCACCAGTTCAGCTCCCCTGAGTTGCCTCCACGCCTCCAGATCTGTCAGGCCCTTTACCCTTGGCAACCATGCCAATCTACTCCCTGCTCAAATTGTCCACCAGTCTGTGTGCTACCTTTTCCTTCCCAACCCAACTGACTAATTAGTCTGCATGTACTAAGCACATGTACTTATTTCAGCTCCTTCTGGAAACCCCACTAAAATAACAAAAGGATTCTTTACTGCACAAAACAATAAAAAGATGATAAAATGTGGGAGGCTTGAACACAGGAGGATGAATAGCAGCTGACTTGTAGATGAGAAGCTGAACCTTAAGCCCATAGTGAGGAAAGACAAAGAGCAACTCAGTTTGCATTGAGAACTCCCAAAGGCTCTGTGGCCCAGGACTTGGCGGCACCAGCTATTTCTAGAAGTGTGGGTGCAGAAGGGACTAAAAACAGAACTGGTTGAAAATCATTAAAGAGCATCTATACTCCCAACCCCCTCCCAATGCACACAGAGCCAGACAACTCTATGTCCCCAACCCCACAACAAGACTAGTGGCTAAAAACAAAAGTCTCTGGATAACGGCACACCAGGCAACCTTAAGGATGGGGCACTGTTCTGAAGGTAGTACTAAAGATTTTCACAGTGAACTAGGAGAAAGCTTACATGCTGAACACTGAGATTTTCCCCACCCCCTCACTGGCTTGGCTCCCAGATCACGGGTAGCTAGGATGGTATCTTCCAGGCAGGGACTGGAAGATTATTTTCTGGAGAGATCTAAAGATATCAAAATGTGGGTTATATAAAGCAACAGGCAGATTGCCATACAGAGAAGCCCACATTGACAACTCCTGATGCTCAGAGTTCTAACCAGCTTTTAGCTCCCCATTTAAAAATATGAATGGAGGGCTTCCCTGGTGGCGCAGTGGTTGAGAGTCTGCCTGCCGATGCAGGGGAAACGGGTTCTTGCTCCAGTCCAGGGAGATCCCACATGCCGCGGAGCGGCTGGGCCCATGAGCCATGGCCGCTGAGCCTGCGCGTTCGGAGTCTGTGCTCCGCAACGGGAGAGGCCACAACAGTGAGGAGCCCGCGTACGGCAAAAAAAAAAAAAAAAAAAAAAATATGAATGGAAAACCAAGGATCACCACAAACCTGACGACAGCCCCTAACAATAAAGGTTTAGACCAAAACAGGAAAGAAAAAAAAAAAACAAAGGAAATGGAGTGTGATGACTGGGCCTCAGAATACCCAGATAGGTTAAACATCATTTCTGACTGTGTCTGTGAGGCTGTTTCTGGATGAGGTTAATGTTTGAATCAGTAGACTGAGTAAAGCAGGTTGCCCTCCTCAGTGTGGGTGGGCCTCATTCAATCTGTTAAAGGCCTGAATAGAATAAAAGGCTGAGTAAAAACGAATTTTCCTCTCTGCCTGTCTTTGACCTGGGACATTGGTCTTCTCCTGCTTTCAGACCCACTCAGACTTGAACTTAAACCATCAACAATCTTGCTTCTTAGGCCGTCAGACTTGGACTGGAACTATACTCTCTGCTCCCCTGAGCCTCCAGCTTGATAACTGTAGATCCTGGACTTCTCAGCCTCCATAAGTGTGTAAGCCAATTCTTTATAGTAAACCAATCCTGTGTGAGCCAATTCCTTATAGTAAACCAATCTCTCTCTCTCTCTCCTTATTTACTTATTTATTTTTAAATTACCCATCTCTTTGCTTTTTTTGTGAATTTCTCATTCTGCTTGTTTTTCCCTCTCTAAATGTCAGACACTTATTTGTTTTGCTATCAGTTTACATTATCCTTAATATACCCCCAAATCCATCCATTTGTCTATTAAATGTCTCCACTTGGTTCAGTGGATAAAGAACTTGAACATCTAACTGTGTGGATAAAATCAAATAACAAAATCATAATAAAAAGCTGACTAAGGAAAAAATATACAATTATGTTATTTATGTTATATAATTATATAATGTATACATATATTATTATACATACAATATATAATTATATATATTGGTTCTGTTTCTCCGGAGAATCCAGACTGATAGGGAGACTATATAGGGAGATGAAAACTAAACTACATCTCTAAGGAGAAAAATTAGAATCAAAACTTATTTTTTCCTAATGATAGAAATTAAGTATTAAAGAACATGATTTTGTCAAATATGGTTGAGTTTTGGAGGGCCGCAATTTATTGTAATATCTAATATTTTTTGCCAACCCCCAAAGAACCGATTTTTGCCCCTTTGGGGGACAACTTTGCCCCTGTGGAAAGTATATGCCTTAGATCAGAGAAGACATTGCTTCCATGAAACATGACTAAATTGCTATTTTAAAAATGGACAGGGCTTTCCTGGTGGCACAGTGGTTAAGAATCCGCCTGCAAATGCAGGGGACACGGGTTCAAGCCCTGGTCCGGGAAGATCCCACATGCCACGGAGTAACTAAGCCCATGCGCCACAACTACTGAGCCTGTGCTCTAGAGCCCATAAGCCACAACTACTGAGCCCACAAGCTGCAACTACTGAAGCCCGTGCACCTAGAGCCTGGGCTCCGCAACAAGAGAAGCCACTGCAATAAGGAGCCCGCACACTGCAACGAAGAGTAACCCCTGCTCGCCGCAACTAGAGAAAGCCCATGTGCAGCAATGAAGACCCAACGCAGCCAAAAATAAATAAGTAAATAAAATAAATTATAAAAACATTGTTTAAAAAAAAAAAAAGGACATTGAGGGCTTCCTTGGTGGCACAGTGTTTAAGAACCTGCCTGACAATGCAGGGGACACGGGTTCGAGCCCTGGTCTGGGAAGATCCCACATGCCGCGGAGCAACAAAGTCCGTGCACCACAACTATGGAGCCTGCGCTCTAGGGCCCGTGAGCCACAACTAGTGAGATTGTGTGCCACAACTACTGAAGCCTGCGTGCCTAGAGCCATTGCTCTGCAACAAGAGAAGCCACCACAATGAGAAGCCCGCACACCGCAATGAAGAGCAGCCCCCGCTCGACACAACTAAAGAAAGCCCGCATGCAGCAAAGAAGATCCAATGTACCCAAAATAAATAAATACATACATACATAAATACATAAATAAATTTATAAAATAAAATGGACACTGAAAGAATAAAAAAGGTTCTTGGAAATTAAAATTGTGAAAGCAGAAATTTAAAAACTCAATGAAAGGACTGTGAGCTAAATCTCCCAGAAAGCAAAATGTTAAGAAAGAGAGATGGCAGAGAAGGAGAGAACAGATTGTAAAATTATGGCATGAGTTCAGGATGTTCAGGAAGTGAAACATTTTAATAAGAGTTCCAGAAAGAGAGAAAATACATGTGGGGTGTTTGTATGTGTGTGTTGGTAGTGGTGAGGAATAACTAAATAAAAATTTCGAGTAAAATTCCCCAAGGAACTGAAGGATATGCATTTCCAAATTCAAAGCAGCCATGGAGGGCCCAGCCCAACAGATGAAAATCCCCCATCCAAGGCACCTCCCCATGAGTCCAGAGCACTGGGAACAAAAAGAATATCCTAAGATACCCGTTCTCTTATTCCTGGGAGGTGTCTTCTAGTTCCTGGTGGGTAAGAATCTTAAAGGTTCAAAAGGTATTTCTAGCAGATTTGTCACAAGGATTTTAGTTCATATAACTTATGAGGTTTTCAAAGGAGTTCTGAGGATGCTAGATTACTTTTTTTCTTAATGTAAAAGCAATATATGCTCATTACAGAAATCATGGAAACTTCAGGAAAGTATAAAGAAGAAAAAGTATCAGCTGTAGTTGAACAAATCTGAACATCTATTTCTTTACCAGCATGGAGTATTGTTTTTTAAGCTTTATCCATTTGGTAGGAAAAAGAAGAGTCTCAATTTAATTTGTGATTATTTCTAACTAGAGTTGACCATATTTTTAGCAGTTATAATTCCTCTGGGAATTGTCTCATTTTGTTAGTCTTGATGTTTTTCTAGATGTGCTTGGTAAGATACTCTAAGGGAGCTGTGTGTCACGTTCTCATCTTCATGGCCATGCCCCAGACCACAGCGTATGATGCCTCTACTGTGAAAATGTGAAAATATTCTTTCTAGATGATGACGGTTGTCACGCTCAGGTTTCCCATAGCCTTTCTTCCTGTTTCTCTTTCCTCTGGTGGTTGTGTTTGTATTTGGTTTCCTAGCTGTCTTGCTTTGGCTGAGTGAAGACTCGGCCAGGGCTACCTCTCAGTATGTGCCCGCACTGCCTCCCTTCCCAATGATGTACTCCAGCCACAGTGACCCCACAGGACCCTGTGCCCAGCCGGTACCTACTGAATACTATCTAATGAAATGCTACACATCTGAGAAGGGCAGAAAGGAAAAGTGAAAACGCAGCTAATTTTATTTTTGGTTTCATTAATGGAGCCTATTTAAGTTTCTGTTAAATATTTGCTCCCCAACAGCAAACCTGGTCCTGGAAAACACTCTCTTGGTAGACACGATTTACTTCACAATTTTCCCTCCCTTGATTGACAGCTGTGAAATAGAGAACCGAAGGCTGTCAAAGATAACTGAATAATGTGTGAGGCAAACAAGTGTCCACGCTGCAGTCCCTTCTCTTGCTTGAAACCCCGGCAACGTAAAAGCAAGTCCACAGAACCACTTGAGGATGAGGAGGGGTGAGGCCTTGCAGACACTTTCAGAGCCCATTGCCTAAAAATGTTGCCTTCAGCAGGCAAAGTAGAATGAGTGCTGGAGAAAAGCACCCTTGCTTTCTTATCCCCACTGTGAGGCCAAAATTGATCTTATGAGCTAAAGTTGACCTAGAAAACACATTTGCAAGCATTTCCCTTCCTCTTCAAAGACAATAAAAATGGACACGCTTTAACTGCAATTAAGATTGGGGCCCAGCTGAGGTTAGTGGGAATATCTGGCACCTAGCGCCACCTTGTGGTGGCTCATCCAAATCCTGGGCCCTTTCAAAGGGCCCTGTCAGATTAAATATGACTGCTTCGTGAAGAGGAGTATGGATTAAGTCATTTTCTTGGGGAATACAAACTAATAGAAATAACAAGCACTTGACTGTAACTCTATAGTAAATGAAGCACTCATTTAATCTGGTAGCAGTCCTGTGCTACAGGTAACAGGATCTCAGTCTTAGAAATGGGAAGACTGAGGCTTGGAGAAGTTGACTACTTGTATGGGCCAAGTCCTGGACTTGAACCCAGATGTTTATATTCCAAATAGCGTTATTGTTGTATGTAGTATATATCAAAAACTCGAATGAAGTTAATAGTACCATATAGTATCGTATACGGTATACACTGCATAGTATAATATATATATTCTATACTATATATGGTATATATACCTTACTAAAGAGCACTATAGTACTTATGCTATTTTCTATAGCACTGTAAACCAGTACTCACTACCCTTCTGGGGCTATTTTCTGCCTGTGAAGACAAGGCAATACTGGTTGACTCTTGACAGTCTATGATTTAGCAAATGCTGTCACAGAGTTTTGCTACTAAACACACTGTGGCCTTGCTTTCCTGGATCTCCCGGGCACCCAACCAGCAGAAGATTCTGCTCCCCTGTCTTAATCTGGGGTGCAGTAATGGAAGTGTCCCAGGGAGAATGAACACGGGGGCACCAAGGCAAGAGAACTGAAGCCATGTTTTTATTATTTCTTACCCCAATCCACTGGCCCAAACCATGATAGACACGTCACTGCATTCATTTAACTAGAAGTATGTTTTACAACCACAATTTAAAGTGGGGTTACTGAGAGGTTACCTGGCTGGGTGTCAGAGGTATGCATGTCATTAGGCCAGCTTTAAATATTCCAGGTGAAAAATCTGCAGCCTTTCCTTTATGGGGCAGGAATTTGGGGCCATCATTCCTCCTGAGGACAGAGACAACTCCAAGTTGTGCTTGGAGGAAACCGTGGGCCTCATTTACAGGCATCCCCTCAGGCAACTCCTGGCAAAGGTAGAGGGGCCAGGTCCTCGTCAGCCTGTTCGGCTTGCTTTAGAGTCACTCCCGTCTCCAGGGCACGTGGTCGGCCAGATCAGCCACCTCTGGTAGGTCTCAGGACAATTATCCATGTCTTACAAGTAAGGAATCTGAGGTTCAAACAGAGTGAGTGGTGAGGCCACAACTGACTTCTGACAACAAAAGCCCACGCTTACACTACACCACACTGCTCCCCACTTTCTACTTTAAATATCCTGTTTTTATCCAGCTCAGCCACTAAAACCCAAGTGACACTGGTCAGACCTAGTGGAGGAAACAGGTGAAAGGACTTCTGAGGAGGGGGCATTTAGCAGCATTCTGGGGCTGAAGCTGGGCGTGGGATGCACTTGCTGGAGCCACTTGGAGGAAAGAGCTCTGGACTGGAGGTGGGGAGCCTGGGGCTGGTCGAGGCTCTCCCCCAACAAATTGCTCTGGGGCTGGGCTTGCCCCTCGCTCCATGAGGAAGCCCGTGAGTCCCCGTCCCCCACCAGGTTCATCTTCTTTACAAGCTGATTTCAAAGGACAACTCTGTACTAGTCCTCATCAGTTCTGCTCTTACCCAGGATAGCCATCCTCCAGCCTTCAAAAGAAGGGGAGAGAACACATAAAGCAACAGACCAGCAACAGACAGGGGCTCCTCTTGCTTCCCCTGCCCCTTAGCGCCCTCCCAAGCAGTCAGGGACAGATGGCAGAGTGAGGACACCCAGCAAGCATGCCGCCTGAGCCTCACTGCCTGTCCCTCTTCTCTCCGAGAGCGGCAGGGCTGACTCTAATTGTACAGAACGGCTATGACTACTGGCCAGCCCCTCCCCACAGGGACCCCTCCCCTTCAAATGTGTTTGGCGTTGAAGGGCCCTAGCTGGCTGTGTGTGCGGTCCAGGCAGTACACTCAAGACAACCATTCTCATGAACAGGAAACATCATGGCCTACAGGATCAGCTTTGTTAGCAGGCCAAAAGAACTCTGATTTCATTTTATAAAGTGAAAGTCATTACACAGGAATGCTTGGGAAACAGGTCAGCAGACCAATCTGAGGATTTTCCCATATGCCACCTCAGCAACTAGCCATGGCAGTCATTGCCTCTTAGCTGCTGCCGCCTCATTTCCCAGTGGGGAGCTGGGACAGGGGATGGCCTTCCCGTCTCCCTCAGGGCACTGTGGCCAGGGACTGGCCCAATTACAGATGGTCTCAAGAACGAAGCAGGGAGCCATGGGGTGTTCCTGAGACCTCCAATGCAAAAGTGGCATTTGTGGACACTGGTCCTAAGGAGGCACATAAAATGAACCAAAGCAGAGGGAAATGGGCAAACATGAGACACTGGAGAAAGAAGAGAAGTGAACAATCCTTCAAGCTAAAAATACACAGGGCTGTGTTATTTTAGTCTATTTGGCCTCATTTTTCCACAGGGTTGTCTGACATGCTGCCTAGAGACACATTTACAGGCTTCAGGAGTAATGAATGACATGGGTCTCTCTAAGTGCTACAGGGCCCTCGTGCTTTCCTCTGTGGAATCTTAAGACAACATGGCTAAATCACTGTATACCATAAAACTTTCCTCTTCAGGTCTTGCAATTTTATTTACAATTCTGTAACACACACACACTTGCTACCTTTTAATATAAAAAGTATATATATTCATTTTAAAAAGTTAAAATATAAAAGTACACAAAATAAAGAGTGACTTTAAACTTTCCTCTTCAAGGGAAGGCACAGACATCAACTTCGTGAAAGGTCAGGACTCGTGGCCCAGGCACGGGGTCACAGGAGTTGGGTTCTTCAGAGACTTTCGGAACTTGCTCTGAAGGAAAACCCTCGGTACACACAGGCCTTCTTTTTTATTCACCGTCTCACGAAACACATACTCGTTCACCTCTTCTTCGTAACCTGTGTCCATAAAGAGCCGTGCCAGGAAATCTAGAAGACAAGCAGATCGACAGCGCTCGCAGTCTGGACTCCACTGCACCGCTGAGCAGTGGTGAGGGGGGCGGGAGGCTGAGACAGGGCATCCTTAATGGAAGGAGAACCTCAACACTAAAAGGTAAAGAAGGTTTTGTTCTGGAAAGTTAACAAACTCCTACTTCTCCCTGTCAAACAAAAACTCCCAAATAAACAATAAGCAAAAAAGTTTAAGAACAACCTGGAGTACGTCCTCCTTGCCCTACTGTGATTCCCCAAGGACAAGAGTCTGAGTAAAAAGAAACACAATTCCAGACTGGCTGTACTCATGCAAAGTGCGTGTGTGCTCAATTTGTTTACATCAAGCACCTCATCTATGCTAACATGAAGGAGGAAAATCAGTGACCAAACTGGGGAGGAAAAAAATTATCTGATAGTGACATACCCTAAGGAAAAGTTAATCCAAGTAATACATCACTACACATTGAGTGGAACAAACAGAATGGCTGCCTAGCAAAAACAAAGACTCTTATCGAGGGCATTACTCCAAAGAATGTGCTCTGAAGCACTTTGCAGATATTATTGCATCTTCTCATTTATAACTGGTTTAATCAGATTTCATGAATCCAAAACATTAAAACAAAATTTTAATTTTCACCGTACATTTTTAATGGTTTTGTAGTTTTAATGGTAATCACTCATTTTTAGCTTTAAGAGAATATTTCACTTCAAGAAATACAAATGTTGTAAAAATTAGAGCTTAAGAAGGTAATTATCTTATGGTTCAGATTACAGGCATACCTCAGAGATATTGTGGGTTCGGTTCCAGACCACCACAATAAAGGTAAATATTGCAATAAAGCGAGCCACACGAATTTTCTGGTTTCTCAGTGCATATGAAGTTATGTTTACAGTATACTGTAGTCTATTAAGTGTGCAGTAGCACTGTGTCTAAAAAAACAATGTGTATACCTTAATTTAAAAATACTGTATTGCTAAAAATTGCTAACCATCATGTGAGCCTATAGTGAGTCTTAGTAGTAACATCAAAGATCACTGATCACAGATCACCATAGGAAATATAATAATTTATAATAGTTCAAAATATTGCGAGAATTACCAAAATCTGACATAGAGGCATGAAGTGAGCAAATGCTGTGGGAAAAATGGTGCCAATAGATTTGTTCGACACAGGGTTGTCAGAAACATCCCATTTACGAAAAATGCAATATCCACGAAGCACAATAAAACGAGGTATACCTGTATTTAACAGGCTTAAAACTAACGTTCAAAATACCTAAAAGAGGGCTTCCCTGGTGGCGCAGTGGTTTAGAGTCCGCCTGCCGATGCAGGGGACACAGGTTCGTGCCCTGGTCCGGGAAGATCCCACATGCCGCGGAGCGGCTGGGCCCGTGAGCCGTGGCCGCTGAGCCTGCGTGTCCGAAGCCTGTGCTCCACAACGGGAGAGGCCACGACAGTGAGAGGCCCGCGTACCAAAAAAAAAAACTACCTAAAAGACTAAAATCATGTTCGGTGTTTGGATGGTTTTAAAATCATGTTCGGTGTTTGGATGGTTTTCTTATCAAAAATGACCTTTTAAAGACCCCTCTATAGCAAATTTGTGTAAAAAGTTTCAATCACTTTTTTCCTTAAAGATTTTTCTTGATGTGGACCATTTTTGAAATCTTTACTGAATTTGTTACAATATTGCTTGTTTTTTGTTTTGATGTTTTGGCCTCGAGGCATGTGGGGTCTTAGCTCCCCAACCAGGGATCGAACCTGCACCCTCTGCATTGAAAGATAAAGTCTTAACCACTGGACCACCAGGGAAGTCCCTCAATCACTTTTATAGAAAAAGGTTTCTTACCTTTGTGAGACTCAAGTAATCTCAAGGCACTACCCTGTCCTATTTGCTTTATGCCTGAGTGAACGAAGTGAAGATTCTGGTTTGCTCTCCCCTCTTTCCAGCGCAGCTCCTGGCGTCATCCACATGGCGGCGCATCAGAGCCTGTCCACTGATCCGGCTCACTAACTGGACACGGTCACCAGAGGCGGCCCGTGAGCTCACAGCCAGGGCTGGTAAGTGGTGCACGTGAGCGGGCTTGTTCTGGGACCTTGTGCTTGTAAGGGGGGTACAGTCACCCCCACTCCAACTGGTACCACAGTGACAATGCAATCAAGGAAACAGCAGTCAAGACAGATTCCAGCAATCTTACCATCAGTGAAAAAATACGATCTGGTTCCATCTTGTCTAACATAAAAGTTTTCTGCAAGTTTGCTGCCGGCTTTAAACCTAAGCATGGCATGATCATACAGCCCATAGTCGCGAAACAAGACACTTTTGCCTGGTTTTAATACCTACGAAACAAAACAGGCTGCACGTAATTCAGGGACCCAGTCAAACAGAGCTTACTATAAAATAAAACCTGATTCATTTAGGGATTAAAATAACTTGCATTTGTGACAGTTATGAAAGGGGCCAGACTGCAATACCCATACTATGAAGGAAAAGGGCCTGATAAGCAAAGGTGTGCTAAGACTTGGCAGTGTCCTGTGCACTGGAGGGGTACTTCCTGAGCACTAATGAGAGCTCTGTGGAAGGTCCAGTGTCACACAATTAAAGTGTTAAAGGTATCAGAAGAAACAATCATACCCTCACTAAAACACGTTCTCCCACCATTTTATTAGCCATCTCCTAATCCATGACCCTGCAGTCAAATTGTTTCTTTAAAAAAACACTATGTCATTTTCACTTTTTACTGATCTTTTGGGCTTCCTCATCCTGAGTCTCAGCTCTGGTCTCCCACGCTACAATTCTGTATGGCTTGCCCACCACGCTAACAGTGACGGCCCTCTATAGCTTACCAGACATTTTCTCACTGGGTCTTCACACAATTCTGGGAGGAAGGAAGGAAGAAGTGTGATTATCCTCTGTGAGACAAGGAAACTGGTAGCAGAAGAGGGAAGTGATTTGCCCACAATCATACAAAAGCTACTAAGGAGGGGGGGCAGGACTCAAGCTGGGGTTAAAGGCATCACACTGCAGGATCAGGGATGTTTGTTAGCCCTGGGCAGAGTAGGGGCGGGGGGTGTCATTCCAATTCTGTCCTCACTACTGACAAGATAAGAGAGGCTGTGAGGGCAGGGGTAACTTGAGTATTCTTCCCACACTGCTGCACTTCTTGATTTGAAGCGAAGCAACCTCACGCTAGTGCAGTGTGTAGAGAAGGGACCAGTGTCAGGCTCCGGTGGGAGTCCCTCACTACAGCCTTTCAGAAATAGCTGTCACAGAGCAGATGTCTCAAAAATTGGAAGGTAAAATCCGCCGGGAGTGGTATAACTGCCCCTCTCTTACACAGCAAATAGCCATATGCTTTTCAGAATGAAAAGAAAGTGGTACTCGCTGTGACACTTGCTTTTTATGCGGGGATTCTTTCAAACTGCGTAACTTTACCAAATAAGAGTGGACTTCAAAAGGGGGCATTGATTTTATTAAATATATTCTGCCCCATCACATCAACAAGATGATTTTTAAGACATGACATGTAGCACCTTTTACAGATTTTTGATGTAACCTGATGTTTCCTCTTCCTGAATAGAATAGGAAAGGTTGCCCCTAATACTTCCAAGTGTGCTGCAGATTTTCTCATTTAGCAAATTCTTTTTTTTTGGCCATGCCCCATGGCTTGTGGGATCTTAGTTCCCCATCCAGGAAGCGAACCCACGCCCTCGGAACTGAAAGCACGGAGTCCTAACCACTGGACTGCCAGGGAATTCCATCATTTAGCAATTCTTATCAACGCTAGCATGCATTTAAAATATTGTCAGTAAAGTGCCTCTTCGATAAAAACATTCATACCTTGGTCAGAAATGCTAAATTTTAAAATGTGAATAATTGAGAAGGAAAAAGTCTGAAAATTTTAGTCTGTGTGAGAAAGAAATCATTCTTAATTTCAGAGGGAAGGAAAGCCTGCATGGGACCCTTGCTCAGGAATTTGGGAAATCCTGGTCCATATCCCAGCTCTTCTGTTAACTGGTTGAATGACCATGGACAACATTGCATCCCTCTGAATGTATTTTCTCGTCCGTAAGACAGTAATTATGGTATAACACCTCCTTTGATGGCGGGGCTGTACAGCCACCGGCTTTCCTCACCCTCTCAACAGCTCCAGGAAGAAAGCAGGTGAGGTCGACCAGACCCACTCCATGTTGAGTGAGGCTCAGAGTACAAGTGACTCGCCTGGGCTTTCAAGGCAAGTCAGTGGCACAGGAAAACCAAAATCTCGTCTTCTGATGACAAATTTGGTCTATTTTTATTTTACCGTTCTATTCCAAAACTGAGGGAATTCAACTTTAAGGCTGCCTTTCAGTGTAAAATTATGTGGTTATAAAATTTCTCAGGTGTTAACATCCTAGAGTAATTATCTCTACCGTACAATAGTTTATTACTGTAGCTGATCAAGCAAGACTGCAGAGCTGCCCAAAGGGTGCCTGACTGTCAGAGGCTGAGAGCTCGCTTCTTCCAGTAATTTCCTGATGAAGCACATGGTCTCAAATTAATGAACCAGTGACTGACTATGCATGACAGCATCACACTGCTGCCGTGAACTCATTCCAGGTCAGCTGAAAAAGGATTTCTATTGGGGGGTAAAAACAGGAAGACTGCTGAAATGGAATTTGTTACTATAAGAAAGGGGCCAGGTATGGACTGGGACAGCTCAAGTTAACTTTTCTTTTAATATAACACTTCATTATATACTAAATATAGATAACATGCTGTATGTTTCCACTTAAATCAAGAATAGGCATATCCTCATTAATACCCAGCTCTGTCAGACTTAACTTTATTAATCTAATTGTGTCTCATTATGGTTTTATTTTCCATTTCCTGGGTTATTGAGGTTATCTTTTCATATGTTAACTATCTGTGTGTTCTCTTCTGTAACATGACTGTTTGCTCATTTTTCTATTGTCATTCTTACTGTTACTCAGGAATTCCTTATACATTCTGGATAGTAGGCCGACCAGGGATCGAAGCCATGCCCCCTACAGTGGAAGCTCGGAATCTTAACCACTAGACCGCCAAGGAAGTCCCTCAGTTGAGTAGATTTTAAGTTACTTTTCCCACCTTGTCTTTTCAATTTCTTTGTATTATACTGTCTTTTGAAGAACAGAAACTCTTAATTTTTTTACCATCATCTTTATGCATAGAATGTTTCTGAATCTTTGAGAAAATTTTCCCTACTCTGAAGTCAAAGATTTTCTCCTATATTTTCTTCTGAAAGGCTTTTGTCTTTTCCATTTGTCTTTAAATCCACCTGGAATGACTCTTGTATAGGATGTGAAGTAGGAATACAATTTTGGTTTTCTCTCACATGGCCTACCAACAGTCCCAGAATCATTTGCTGAGCAGTCCTTTTCCCAGGGATCTTCAATGTCACCTCTATCAACTATCAAATTTCCATATATATATGGATCTGCTTTTAAGCTATCACATTCCATTTGTCAATTTGTCTGTCCCTCTGCCAATACCACTGTGTCTTAATAATTGTAGTTGTAACAAGCCTTTATATCTGGTAGGGTATAAATCTCCCCATTGCCTTCTTCTTCAAGAGTGTTTTGACTCTTTGTTCCTTCATGTAAATTTAAAATCAGCTGTCAATTTCCTCAAAAAAAAAAAAAAGTCTACCAAAAAACTCAAAATCAAACAAAGAAGTAAAACAAAACACGTAACATGAAGTGGAAAAGTAAGATTGCACAATGCATGTTATTCTTTTTTAAGTGTACAGTTCTGTGGCACTGAGTACATTCATCTTACACTTATGTAATTCTGTTAATATTTTCTCATTAGACAATCATATTATCTGCAAATAATGAGTTCTGTTTCTTTCTCATTCTAAAATCCTTTATTCCTTTTTCTGGTCTTTTCCAGCTGACTAGGACCTCCAGTATAATGATGGATAGAACATTGACAGTGGGCACTCTCGTCCCCAGCAAAGTTCCAGACACTCCTTACTCTGCCCCATTACCTCCTACTCCTTCCTAATCCCCAAAACCCTCCATCAAATCACGGTATCCTGAACGTCCCCTTCATTCTTGTGCTAACAAAAACCTGACTGTCCCCTGAGGACGCAGTTTTCCCTGCAACCTCTCAAGTCAGGCTGTGTTTTCTCCCATGGTCCTTGTATCACTAGGCATGGGAATGGGTCTGGGGTTCTCCTTGCCCCACTGCTACTTTCTGTGCATTCCCCTTTCTCCTCCCCAAGCCTCATGTCTGAATCTCCTGTCATCAGATCATATCACCCACTATCCCTTATTGTTAGTCATCTATTAGTTCCAGGGTCATTTCCCTCCATTTCATGATGAATGCGTCTCCTGGTTTATGCTTTTATCCTCATACTACTCCATTCTTAATTCCCATCAATTTCAACATGCACATGGATTATGCTTCCAAATATGCTGGCCTCAATGATTTGAGCTCCTCTCTTCCGAAGATCTTGTCCTCCACCCTACCTTAATCACTCGCTCCCACAGTAATGTACTAAGTTCTTGTCAACACTGTAAAGTATAACCCCTTCATACTCTCAATGTCACACAAGTAACTCTCCGACCACCCCCTCCACCATTTTTCCAGCTCTTTCTCTAACTCCCCATCTTTCATAAACCTTCACCTTCACCTGAGTCATCAAATCAGGGATCCTCCCATCGGTCCCCTCTTCCCTCTTTACCTGGCTTAAGTCCCATGCCTATCTGTGGATATACGCTGGCTTCTCATCTGTTCATATGCCAGGGCAGGGAAAGGAGAGGTAAGGAGGAAAAAACCTTACAAAACCTCACAAGCAGAGGGCTAAAACCATCTGAATTTTTTAAAAAATTGTTTTCAGTGAGAATAGTTATTCCCTAACAGGTTTCCAGTGTCTTGAAATTTCTACCTCGCTACTCTTTTAAAACATCACGAACCAGGGTTAAATTTTAATGTACAGCTCTACATATACAGAGGCTCTCAGCTAATGTCCACTTCCTCAGCTTGCTGGACACTTTCCATTCTCTCTGTAAACTGACTGAAGCCACGAGACTCTGTCAATCGAGACAGCACGTGAGCCTCAGAGGGAAGGTAAGTGAAAAGATCAGGACATCTAACCCTCAAGTGCAGGCTCCCAATTACTAACCTTGTAAATGTTTTGTAAGACAAGGTGCATTTTATCAGGGTGAACCGCAGAGAGCACAAATATCAACATGACAACATCCACAGACTCCGGGGGCACGTGTTCCAGAAGGTCATCTTTAGTCAGATCACACTGGAATACCTTGCATCGTTCTGTGTCATATAAAGGATTTTGCTAGAGAGGAGAAAAACACAAAATAATTTTTACACCACATCCACGTTGATACATGGAGAAAAACACAGCATCAAAAGGAGATCCTACTTCTACGTGTACACTGCTGCACAGAAATCAATGATCACTTTGTAACTGGGTAAAACAGTAATGAACCATTTGCACATTAAAGCATGTAATGTTCAATACTGCTACAACAGACAAGATTTCATTTTAACAAATCATTTTTTTCCTTTTAAAAAAATTTTATTTTATATTGGAGTATATTTGATTAACAATGTTGTTAGTTTCAGGTGTACAGCAGAGTGATTCAGTTATACATATACATGTACCTATTCTTTTTCAAATTCTTTTCCCATTTAGGTTATTACAGAGTATTGAGCAGAGTTCCCTGTGCTATACAGCAGGTCCTTGTTGGTTACCTGTTTATATTAACCAATCATTTTTAACTGTGTACACAGTCTATCACATATTCCAAACTGAGCATTTTAGAAGCTTGTAACTCCAGAGGGATGATAATCCAAAACCAGCCTCTGCTCCCTTAACCCTATAAGAAGTCCTTCCAGCTTCCTTTATTGAGATGCTCCCACAGTTTTTCTGGGTATATTTTCCCTTGATGCAGCAAGCTAATAAAACCTAACTTTTTTTTTTTTAACTACACATGTGTTCCCGGTACATTTTGGTTCATTGTTTCAACACATGTATAAGAGCATTATGGAAAAAAATATCAAACTTTTCTTTAATGTAAATAAGGACTTTAATAAATTGAGAGATATACAAAGTTATTGGATGGGAAGGTTCAATGTTGAAAAGATGTCAGTTCTACCTATAACTCCTCTTATAAATCCAATGCAATCTCAACTGAATCTCCACGGATTTCTAGAAACTTGACAAGGTAAATTTTATTCATCTGGAAGTGAAAATCTTGAAGAATAGCCAAGATGATTTTTTTTTTTTTTTTGATAGTGGCCATCCTAATGGCTGTGAGGTGATATCACATTGTGGGGTTTTGTTTTTTTGTTTGTTTTTAATTTATTTATTTAATTAATTTATTTTTTTTGGCTGTGTTGGGTCTTCATTGCTGTGCATGGGCTTTCTCTAGTTGCAGTGAGCAGGGGCTACTCTTCGTTGCGGTGCGCAGGCTTCTCATTGTGGTGGCTTCTCTTGTTGCAGAGTAAGGGCTCTAGGCGCGTGGACTTCAGTAGTTGCAGCATGCAGCCTCAGTAGTTGTGGCTCGCGGGCTCTAGAGCACAGGCTCAGTAGTTGTGGCGCACGGGCTTAGCTGCTCTGCGGCATGTGGGATCTTCCCAGACCAGGGCTTGAACCTGTGTCCCCTGCATTGGCAGGTGGATTCTTAACCACTGTGCCGACAGGGAAGCCTGCCAAGACGATTTTTAAATGAAGAACAATGGAAGAGGAGGCACACTACTGGACATCAAAACACATTACAAAATGAAGTACTAAAACAGTGTGGTTTGAGAATGGGGACAAATAGATCACTGAGACAGAACAGAGTCCCCAAACAGACCCATGTATAAAGAGGGATCAGTAGTGTATATGACAGAAGAGAGATGACAAAAATGACAATTAGATTTAAAAAAAGGTAGATAATAGGGACTTCCCTGGTGGCGCAGTGGTTAAGAATCCACCTGCCAATGCAGGGGACGTGGGTTCGAGCCCTGGTCCGGGAAGACCCCACAGGCTGCGGAGCAACTAAACTCGTGCACCAAAACTACTGAGACTGTGCTCTAGACTCCACAAGCCATAGCTACTGAGCCCACGTGCCACAACTACTGAAGCCCGCGTGCCTAGAGCCCATACTCCGCAACAAGAGAAGCCAGTGCAATGAGAAGCCTGTGCACCGCAACAAAGAGTAGCCCCCTCTCTCCACAACTAGAGAAAGCCTGCGCACAGCAACAAAGACCCAATGTGGCCAAAAATAAATTTAAAAAAAAAAGGAGATAATACAGGTGACAATTATCAGGAATGGAAAACGAATTTCTCACTCAATTCACTGTTTGAACAGCTAGCTCTATCCACTTGTGTTAGAGGACAGCAGACCGCTTGGAGTAATAAAAGACTTGCAGCTCCAGTGCAGAGATGTAGAGAGGTGGAGAGATGTAGCTCCCATCCTTATGGGAAACAAGCTGGACAGACAGCAACTTTATGTGAACCCATGAAAGAACAGAGGTCAAAGAACCACCAGCCATCCCCAAATCTGGAGAGGGGCAGATGCCTTCAGGGAGACGCAGGACCCAAGCGTTTGCTTACCTGAGGCAGTAGCCTTCAGCCTGGAAAGAGAAAATTAGAAATGTGACAAACAGCTGAAGCCACCGGGATGTTCCCACCCTTTGCAGGTGTTTCCACCAAGGACATCACCAGGCTCTCACAGAGACAATGGTGCTCTTTCTGGTGCCGGACTTTCTCACCTCCTTTAAGGGAGGAAAGGTGTAACCTGCAGGGGAAAAGTCATCTGAGGCCTGTATCCTTAGGGCACTGGTGGAGTACCACTACCACTGGGGGAGGGCCCTACTCTTCCCAGACCTAGTCTTAATCTGCAGAGAGAATGGCCTCAAGACCACAGAGGATGACAGAGGCGGGGAAGCGATGGGAGAGAAAAGCTCTATTCCTGGAGAAGCAGAAACACTTGTGAGCGCCACACCCCTAAGACACAGGTCCATTATGCAGTTCAAAAACTGAAAATCAGAACATTAGAGAACAGTCTCTTTCCCCACATACTACCAACAAATCTCCAGTAATAACAACAGTGGATTGCTGGGAAAGCTGCAAGAGACAGACTCTTCATGGTGAACAGCACAAAGGGAAGACCCAAAGCCAAGAGGAGCAACAAAAACAAAGTCACCAGAGGAGTTTGAAGTCTCTGAGGCCAATAGCAACAACAAACCTCACAGGTAACTATAGCAACAAGAGACTTCAAATAGAGCCCAACTCCTGTCTAGATTATTACATATCCTTATTACCTCAGTATCCACTGCCCTATATAACATACCCGGCTTTCAACAAAAAAGAGCAAGGCGTACCAAAAGGCAAGAAAAAATATGGTCTGAAGAGACAATCAATCATGAGAACCAGACTCAAATATGACACAGACGTTGGAACTACAGGTTTGGACATTTAAAATAACTGTGATTAACATATTAAAGGCTCTAAAGGAAAAGGTAGACAACATGCAAGATCAGATAGGTAATTTCACAGAGAGATAGAAACTACAAAACCAATCAACTGGAAATGCTAAAAACAAAAAACTTAGTTACAGAAATGAAGAATGCTTTTGACAGACTCATCAATAGGAATGCCTACTGCCTAAAGAGGAACCAGTGAACTTGATGATAGGACAATAAATTACACAAACTGAAGAAAGGGAAAAAAAGTTAAAAACAAACAAAAACAGCATCCAAGAGCTGTGAGACAATACAAATGGTATAACATACAAGTAATTGGAATCCTAGAAAGAGAAGAGGAAACAGAGCTGAAGAAATACTTGAAGATATAATGGCCAAACTTTTTCCAGATTGATTAAAAACCATAACCAAAATTTAAAAAAGCATATCTATGTGATTACAGAACTTATAAACAAGACATAAAACCTTCATACCTTAAAAGGAAAAGATTATCAGATTGGTTCAAGATGGCAGAGTAGAAGGACGTGCACTCACTCCCTCTTGCGAGAGCACCGGAATCACAACTAGCTGCTGAACAATCATCGACAGAAAATACCTGAAGAGATTAGAGTCGAAAACTTCCCTAACATGAGAAAGGAAATAGCCACCCAAATCCAGGAAGGGCAGAGAGTCCCAGGCAGGATAAACCCAAGGAGAAACACACCGAGACACACAGTAATCAAATTGACAAAAATTAAAGACAAAGAAAAATTATTGAAAGCAACAAGGGAAAAAAGACAAATAACATACAAGGGAACTCCCACAAGGTTAACAGCTGATTTCTCAGTAACTCTACAAGCCAGAAGGGAGTGGCATGATATATTTAAAGTGATCAAAGGGAAGAACCTACAACCAAGATTACTCTACCCAGCAAGGATCTCATTCAGATTTGACGGAGAAATCAAAAGCTTTACAAACAAGCAAAAGCTAAGAGAATTCAGCACCACCAAACCAGCTCTACAACAAATGCTAAAGGAACTTCTCTAAGTGGGAAACACAAGAGAAGAAAAAGACCTACAAGCAATAACAATTAAGAAAATGGTAATAGGAACATATATACCGATAATTACCTTAAACGTGAATGGATTAAATGCTCCAACCAAAAGACACAGGCTCGCTGAATGGATACAAAAACAAGACCTATATATACGCTGTCTACAAGAGACCCACTTGAGACCTAGGGACACATACTGACTGAAAGTGAGGGGATGGAAAAAGATATGCCATGCAAATGGAAATCAAAAGAAAGCTGGAGTAGCAATACTCATATCAGATAAAATAGACTTTAAAATAAAGAATGTTACAAGAGACAAGGAAGGACACTACATAATGATGAAGGGATCAATCCAAGAAGAAGATATAACAATTATAAATATATATGCACCCAACACAGGAGCACCTCAATACATAAGGCAACTGCTAACAGCTATAAAAGAGGAAATTGACAGTAACACAATAATAGTGGGGGACTTTAACACCTCACTTACACCAATGGACAGATCATCCAAACAGAAAACTAATAAGGAAACACAGGCTTTAAATGACATAACAGACCAGACAGATTTAATTGATATTTATAGGACATTCCATCCAAAAACAGCAGATTACACTTTCTTCTCAAGTGCACATGGAACATTCTCCAGGATAGATCACATCCTGGGTCACAGATCAAGCAGGGGATGTGGGCTTGATCCCTGGTCAGGGAACTAAGATCCCACATGCCGTGGGGCAACTAAGCCCACACACCACAACTACCACGCCCGAGCACCACAACTAGAGAGCCCGCACACCGCAACTACTGAGCCTGTGTGCTCTGGAGCCTGCGCACCACAACTACAGAGAAGCCTGTTCACTGCAACGAAGCGCCCGCATGCCACAACTAAGACGTGACACAGCCAAACATAAATAAATAAATAAATTGGAGACAGTACTTTTTGCCCATAAGAGTGGAAGATATAAAGAAGACTGATGTCAAATGTTAAGGGCATAGAGGAAAAAATATCTTTATACTATTGGTGAAATTATAAATTGGTATAATTTTCTGGATGGAAGCCTGGCATTATCTACTTAAATTTCAACATGTATCCTTTCTCCAAGGAATTCTATTCTATTATTCACCACAGAAATATTTTGGGGCATGTGTACAATTTTGATCACATTAACCCTACTTGTAAGAGCAAAAAATTAGAAACAATTCGAACAATTACCAACAAGGCAATTGTTACAGTATTGCATATCCCTTCTATGGAATACTACAACAGGTAAATGAAATGCAGTGGACCTACATGTACTAGGATGAAAAACTCGGCAAGATATAACAGAGAGCGAAGAAAGCAGGTTATAGTACAATGTGATGACACTATTTAAAAAGTCTAATAGATGCTAAAACTGTGAAAGGTTGGTGGAAAACTACATATCTGCATGTTGCCAAAGTATCCCCCACATATCTGTTAGTGACAAAAAGAAAATACCTGTGCAACAAAGGAATTAGGTAGTTACTACCTTAACCCAGCGTTCAAAACTAGCATCACTTACAGCGAGATTACACTACTGCCTCCTGATAGGATGCAGTATGAAAGAAACAACATCAGCTATTAAAGTATTTTTGCCCAAAGTATTTTACCTGATTTAAATCTAACTTCTAGTTTACAGGAAATACAGAAACAAGTTAAACAATGATTAAAAGAAACAATCAGACCCAATTTGGCATGTGGGACCTCATTATAGAAAATGGCTTGCTCTCCGAAAATTCAATGTCAGTGGGGAAAAGGTCAAGGGGAAGGGCAGGAATGTTTTAGGCTAAGGAGATCTAAGGTACATAATAAAGTGTAAGATGTAGTCCTTAATTAAATATAGCTATTAAAGACACCTGGGACTATTGGGGGAAATCTGAATCCAGACTGGGTATTAATGACATTAGGGAATTACAGTTATTTTCGTCAGACGTGATAAGTATATTGTAGTCATGTAGAAAAAGTCCTCATTTTTTTTTAAGATGTAGGCATACATATATAGGAGTGAAGCGTGTCAACATTTGTAACTTACTTTAAAACAGTTCAGCAAGTCTATAAAGCAAAAATAGCAAAATGCTGGCAATCATTAAATCTGGATACAAGGATAAGGATGTTGTTTGATATTTCTTTCTACTTTTCTGAATACTGCTATGTTTCTGTATGTATTATACATGCATGTAAACAGGAAAACTAGGTTCACAGGGATCATAGCTGGTTAGCTTCAGGGAGAGGACTGAAATTGGGCAAATGGGTGTAGAAGGCAGGTCCAACAAGTCTAGGAAAATACAACAAAACACACAGCTGGTGCACCAACCTTGACATATTCAACTGCTCTTGGAGAAAAATCACAGGCATAGGCAAAGATATTCGGATCTTCTAAAAGCGGGAATAAACAGTTCCCAACCCCACAACCAGCTTCAAGCATAGTCAATTTTTGATCTTCAAACTGAGGAAAGAGAACCCAAAGTTACAGTACACTACATCTACATAATGAAGAAAAAACTAAAAGGTCCATAACATGAGACAAGGTCTCTGCCCCCATGGAGTAGACAATTAAGTGAACTGATAACCCAAAGCCACTGATACCTCGTCCAACAGTGGGCAGTTTGGTGTGGAGAAAACAAAGCATAATGGTTAACAGAATAGGCTCTGAGGTTAAACCGCGTGCACTCAAATCTGGACTCCTCCCCTCGCCCCAGGTTCTATCACTGAACAAATCACTTAAACAGCTTTGTGCCTCAATTTCATCAGCAAGTGGGGATAATACTAACGCCAAACTTCACCATGTTATTATAAGGCTTAAGTTACAGAACACATGTAAAGTTCTAGAAAACGGGCATGATAAAGTGTTCATCATTATTATTATGAACCTGTCATTGAAATCATTCATCATGAATTTAATATTTACAACTTTCAGATTAGCTTTAAAAAACGCCCCCTTTTTTTTAAACTTACAAAAAAAGCATATATTTATCTACTTTTCCTTCTCTTGCCATAATACAGAAGCATGATGCTGATGGCCTGATATGTCGGTGTGAAGTGGTTGAAAGCCCCACCAGTCACTGATTTCAAAATTCTGTGACTGGCCTTTGTTAGACAACAGGACTGCAGTTACAGCGTCTTTTCTCCTCTGTATTATACAACTCAGCGACTGCTAAAACTACTTGAGACAAACAGTGTATATCTAAGGTACAAAAATTTATGAAGCCTCTGAGGGGTTTCATAAATTATCTCACACTCCCCCTGGGAATGCAATAAAGCACCCCCTCTTCTACACATTCTAAATGAAGAACAGCTCAAATAAGGTGTAATATTAGTTTACCTCTCTACATGATCTGAGCTCCTCAAACTCTCTGGTGGTCCAGTGTCTATCTTTGAAGAAATTAGTGCTATTTCTTTTGTAAAAAAGGTCCCAGTTCTTCTGAGCCTCTTTTTCCAGTTTTTGCTGTTTATAATCAGACACTAAAGCTTGGTCTCTTGTCAGTTTCTCCTCTTCTTCAGAGCTGAGAATCCTTGCCTGAAGCCCTTTCCTTTGCAAAGCAGCCATCTCCTAAGTTGATGGTAATATATTTAACACTGCTGGAGATTCTCCATTCCTGAACAACCTGAGGAATTCAAGCGGATACTGCAGACACAGGCAGGGTTTTCTCAGATGTGGTCCCTCAGGTTGGGTCCAAGCCTCAGGCAGCATCGGGTGTTTCGCAGGAAAAAGAATGAGACTCCGGTTGGGGGGTTCTAGAACAGTTTTTTAAAGATGCTGAGTTAGTGGTCCTACAGCAGTTCTTTCACCTAACAGTTCAACTCAGCAAACGTTTACGAGGTGCTGACCTAACACAAATCCCTGCTCCGCTATTGAATAGGTCACAAAGACCAAGACACAGCCGCTGCCTTCAGAGGGCTGACATTCAGCGGCCAGGGCTCTCACGCACAGAACTGTAAGGAGGGTCACCGTTTCCAAGGACCGGAGACTCAGTGTTTTTCGGGGAAAACAGAGCTAAGCCCGGGTGGCCTGAGACTCTGAGTCTTACGAACCAGAGGTGGCGTCACTTCCCAGGGACTAAGGCCCTCGCGTCGCCGTCGGCACGCGAAGGGGAAGAAGAGACTCAGAGACGCGTGGTGTGGGGTGCCCAGGATACTCGGGATAACCCGGGCCGCCCAGCCGCGAGGGCCTGAGAGGACGGCGTGAACCTAGTCCCTCGCGCGCTGGGGCCCCGTCATCAGTTCCTAGGTTCACCTGGAGGGTGGGGCCGGGCGCGCTGAGCCCTCAGCCAGGCCAGCCTCGGAAGCAAAATTTGGGAGCCACAGCGAAATGACCCTTCGTATGGACAAACCGCCCCTGAAGGTCTCGAGTCGGGTTTCTCAGGCGGAGTCCTTCTACCCTGACACCGCCCCCACCATTTCCGCTCCGGGCCCAGAAGTCCCTCCTCGGCGCCGGAAGTTCCGGAGCCCCGCTTCCTCAGAGTCGCCCACCTTCCGGACGCGGAGGCCAGGATTTGCTTCCGGCCGCGGGTGGGTTCCGGCTCGGTTCCCCGCGCGACCCGGAGCGCTGTCCCGGGAGCGCGGCTCCCCCGGACGCCGGTACCGGCAGCTCGGGCCGCGGGCGCGCCAGGAGGGCACCGGTGCGGGCGCGAGGCCCGGGGGGGCCATGAACGGGACGGCCAACCCGCTGCTGGACCGCGAGGAGCATTGTCTGCGGCTCGGGGAGAGCTTCGAGAAGCGGCCGGGGACCTCCTTCCACACCATCCGCTGTGAGTCCGCGCCCCCACGGTCGCCCCTGGCCGCCCTTAGCCCCTCCGGTGTCCAGGGAGCCCTGCCAGCGTCAGCTCCCTTCCTCTCAGCCCGGATCCGCCGGAACCTCGGGTTTTTCCCAGCTCACTCCCAAACCAGAACTTTACTACCTTCCCACTATTCCTTTGCCTCGTGGTACCGAACTCCTATTCCGAAGACCATTGGCCCCTTTTCCTGCCGCGTCCAGCCCTCCCGCGCACTGACGCTCCCCCTCTTATTTCTGAAAGGCTGCGACACCACATCAGGCTCCATATCTTTTCTGTAGCCGCCTTTCCGCCATGACCCCACTGGGGGTCTCCACGCTTCAAGGAAACGCTTGTTGTTTCCTCGGGATCCGCGTCCACTCCCTCCTATTCCATTCTCTTCTTCCCTGTTTTCCTCACTGTTCTTCCCTCGTCCGTTTTGGTTCTGCCCTCCCTGACGCAGTGCTTCATTCCCTTTGCAGCCCCAGAATCCACATCCTCTCTGTGCCTCCATCAGTCTCCCTCCTCAATGTCTCCATGCTAGCTTTTCGTGTGATTTTGATGTCTTTTGAGGTCACCTGGACTACCCCAATTTTTCCTCGGGACCAAGTCCTTTGTGGGTGAAGAATAAAATTAGGATTTGAGAGCCAGGAATAAGTTAGCGCTTGATCTATGTTTGGAAGCAGGAGCGAGCAGGCCTAAGGAATGCGGAGATAGTCATTATGCTGGACCTCCTTTTTCTCCATGATTACAGACCCTGTTGAGAGAGGGCTCTTCCACTCTGTGTCCTGGGTGAAGAATTGGCTGACTGAGCATCCCGCTGTGATTCACAGGCTCCTGGTTTCCCTTCCTGGTAGCCCCAGTGCTGGTTAAGACTTGTTTTTGTCAGAGGAGCTTCTCCTACACGTGACTCAACACCTTGGAAGAGGGTGTGTTAGATAATGCAGTTCTATCTTCCTGTGGTCACTTGCTGGGCCATTACTCTGCTTCCTACTGACAACAGGTCAGCCCTTTCAGAGGAAGGGTATTGGGAATATGATAAGAGCGTCATTTACTGAGCAGTTTACTGATTTGATGTTTTAGCAGAGTGAAGGGCAATGTGGAATGTAAATAAGACACTTCACAGAAGCACCTGGCCTGCGGTTTGAGGCAGGTTTGTGTTAAAAGGGAGTAAGGTGGCTGTTCATGCTGTGCTTTAACTGCAATTCAGAAACATGGGCAGGATTAACCTTTGGAAATACAGTTCAACCTTCTGCTCCAAACATCTACAGGAGTAATCCTTGTTAAAGTTATGGAACTGGAGTGTGGCAGATCCTAACTTTGCCAGTTCCTATCAAAATGAAATCAGCTTATATTGTGCTATGGCCTTTCATATTTCATATTGGGTTTTACAGTCACAGGATTTTAAAAATATGCTCTGTTCCTTTTGATCCTTATAATAACCCTAGTAAAACACCTCATTGTGGATAATAAAACATTAATTTTTCATCTGTCACTTGGCAGAAGGGGATAGCTTTGCTTAATAAAATGTTTTGTAAATTCTAGCCTTTTTTCTTCAAAATAATCCACTGGGAATGAGAAGAAAAGTATGTGGAGGTATAGATGAGACAATATTGTCCCAGAGCTGGTAATTATTGAAGCTGGGCGATGGTACACACAGCTCATGGTATTATTCTGTCTGCTGTTGTATATGAGAAGCTGTCCACAATGAAATAGCTTTCTGAAAAATTCTAAATGGTGTGTATTTTCCATTTATTTGAGTTATAAAAAATTTCAGTTCTTACATGGGAATGCCCTGCAAACCCTTAGCAAAAGTAACCTGGTGGATAAATGCTTTTTTCCTTTCCCTTTAGATGACTTTAAGCCGGCATCTATAGACACTTCCTGTGAAGGAGAGCTTCAGGTCGGCAAAGGAGATGAAGTCACAATTACGCTGCCGCATATCCCTGTAGGTTTTATCCCACTGTTGTTTTTTTTAATGTGGAATCACAGTGAACCCTCATATTCTCTGTTATTGCAATTTGATTTTTCTCCTATTTAAATATTTCTAGATTTCTGAAGTGCCAGTATAAGGGAAAAAGGAATTTTGGGGGTAGGGCAGGGTAGAATTCATGCTTCCCAGGTACTTGAGTAAAAATAATTCTTTGTCATTTTCCCCAAGCTCCCTTTTCCCCCATTTGTCCCAAAGTAGACAAGGTTCCTGTGTGGACACCTGGCCCCTCCCTTAGACACACGTAGCTTCCCACCAGCAGCTACAGAGAGAAAGGCCCAGGTGCCCTGCAGATGTAAAGCAGCAGCTTGGGAGTGCAGAGGGCAGGAGCTGGGTCGACACGGGTCGTGAGTCTGGCAAGGGGTGATGTGCAGGCTGGTGGTTTCAGCCAGAAACCAGAGGTGCAGAGCCTTCAGCCCATTTAGGGCTGAGGAACCCAGTTAAAAGCTGAATGGAGAAGCCTTGCCCGAGGCGGTGCTCTGATCGCAAAGCCCAAAGGATCAGAAAAACACTCTTAATGACCATGGGTCAGTGTATGTCCCAGCCCTGTCCTGGAACATCAGTTCTCGGTAACCAGTGATAGAATGAAAAAGCTCTGGACAGGGAGACCTGGGAAGCTTTGTGCTGGGGAAAACTTATTGTCTGCTAGTTCAAACTGCTATCTCATTACTTGTTGCCTTTGGCAAGTTCCATCATCTCCCTTTGGACCTTAGTTTCCCAAATGTAAAATGAAGAGGTTACATCAGTGGTCCCTAAGGTCTCTTCCAACTCTTAATTTTTACTGTATGAATAAGGAGTCAAGCAGCCAAGCAGTTTCTGATTCCATACAGAGGATTAAACGCTATATTTGGCAAATATTAATGACCACCTGCTGGGTGCTGGCTCACTACTAGGTACTGAGAATACAGGCTTGAACAAAACAAGCACGTTTCTTGCCCTTAGGGAGTTTAAATAAATATAAGAAAGCGTAGCACTTATTTTGGAAAATCTGGGAAGGCTTCCCTGAGGAAGTGACCTTTGAGCAGATTTGAATGTTGAATAATTAAAAGGGAAGGAGAGGGTGGGATGTTGCAGGCAGAAGCCCTGTTAAATCCCTGCAAGAAAGAGCTTGGGTCTGAGAGAAGGCCAGCTCCTTCTGCTCTGGAGCCTGCAGAGCCTGCGGCGAGTGGAGCCGGGCATGGTGGAAGGACCAGGTGGCTCGTTTAAAGATTTTCTTCTTTGGCCTTAGAGTGATGGGTAGTGATTCAAGGGCTTAAGCGGGTGAATGGAATGATGTACTTACTGTGAACCAGCCAGAATAACGAGCTGCCATTGGAGAATGCTCTGTGGTTACTTGGCATGGGGGGAAGCCTGGACTCTCCTATTACAAGGAAGTACGGAGGTCACTCACTAGCTTTACTACTTATAGTGAGAGCTCTTCTCAGTGTCAGACATGTAATGCATAATTTATGTTTCTCAGTTCACATTTTACCATTATTTGTAACATTTCCCAAATCCCTGGAAAAATGTACAGTAATTTAAAAATTTTATATTTATTTCTTGATTACTTAGAGCCAGTTGCACAGTCACAGATTCTTGCCGTATTGTTATTTCCTCTTTATTTTTGCTTGGGAAGCCAGCAGGAGTTAAAATACAAATTGGTTCATTCTGTTCCTTTTTGAGTAGCTCTGATAAAAGATGTGATGAGGTAAAGCCACCTGTAAATTCAGTTTTGATATGCATAACTGGTGTGTTTGGTTTGATTGTCTGAATTGTACTTTTGTGGCGTGTAGGGATCCACACCACCGATGACTGTGTTCAAGGGGAACAAGCGGCCTTACCAGAAGGACTGTGTGCTTATTATCAATCACGACACTGGAGAATATGTGCTGGAAAAGCTCAGCAGCAGCATCCAGGTCAAGAAAACAAGGTATGTGAAGAAGCAGATACAGATCAATGTGCCGTTTCTATAGATTTACATTATCTATTCAGTTATTTTATAAGGATGTGAGAACCTGGGTGCTTCGTGTTGTTGGCAGTCTCAGCAGCTCCACCTCTCTCTTCTCAGATAAGTCAATAAAATATTTTTTCCTCAAAGGCAATAAAGAGAGATAATGCTTTTAAGACCTGAAACATAGAAAACATTGCAGAAAGGAGTGTACTGTATGATTAAATCAGTTTTATTAATTTCATGATGGTTGATATAGTACCACCAAAGGGATAAGGTTTAAGTTTACAGACTTAAAGTTATGAAAGAATAATTTAATAATATATATTCTTGGGCTTCCCTGGTGGCGCAGTGGTTGAGAGTCCGCCTGCCGATGCAGGGGACACAGGTTCGTGCCCCGGTCCGGGAAGATCCCACATGCCGCGGAGCGGCTGGGCTCGTGAGCCATGACCGCTGAGCCTGCGCGTCCGGAGCCTGTGCTCTGCAATGGGAGAGGCCACAACAGTGAGAGGCCCGCGTACAGCAAAACAAATAAATAAATAAAAATTTAAAAAAAAATAATATATATTCTTTATTAGAGTGAAAACATTAAATTTTTACAAGGTACATTTGAGGTCATTATTACACCAAAGTAAAGCTTTGTCTATTATTTTTGAACAATGAGCTCTCTTTAATTTTTAATTCAACAGACATTACACGTGTCATGTGAAGCCAATTAGATTTTATTTTAAAGTCAAGTTTCATTCTGTAAATAGAAGTAACCCAGTGGTTCTATTTATATCGTGATACAATAATTATTGTCATAGAGTAATTAAATTTTAAAGAGAGTGTTTAATGTTTTTCTGTTTATGCTTCCTCAAACCATTTTTCTTTACTCATTCCACAAAAAGTAAAAGTACCTACCATTTATTGAGGGTACTTTATTTATTTATTACCACGTGCCAGGCACTGTGCTAGATGTTTTACGTACATTATCTAATCTTTACAAATAACTTTTGAAAAGGTAGTGTTGTTACCCTTACACACACACACACACACACACACACACACACACACACGACGAGACTGAGGATCAGTGAGATTGTGACTCACAGTGTGTTTGTGTTGATTACCTTCACCAACGAGGTGCTGCTCTTAGGCCTCTGAGAGCTGATGATTGTGGGAGTTTGACTTGCTACTCAGTGTCATCTGGGAACTAGCAGTATTTTATCAGGTGTTTGTTAGAAGTGCAGAATTTCAGGACATACTAAGTCAGAATCTGCACTTTAACAAGATCCCCAGGTGATCTGTGTGGACACCAAAGTTTGAAAAATGCTGAGCTAGTCCATTTACAAAAGAAATTGTTAATAGGTAGCATTTCCTTGGTCTGAGGTGGAGTGCTCTGCCTACCTGCCAGCAAGAGCTGGACTGTGATAAAATGAGCAAGCAGTAAATAGGTAATGGAAAAAATTGCTAACAGGCCAGTATTTCAAGAGCTAGTTTAATAACTCACGTGTATTTGTAACTTTATACTGCACACAAGGTGAATAGTTACATTTTCCGTTATTAAAATAGGTTCTTGTAATTGCACTATATCCCACCTCTGTGTCTTACCTGCTGCTTGATATAAAATGTGAGCTCCGTGAGGGCAGCGAGTCTGTTTTATTCGTCTCTGTGTCTCTGGTGCACGGTGCAGAACTGAAATGCAGTAGAATGAGTAGTTTGTGTGATAAAATTAACAAATACCAGTATTTTGAAGCTGTCTGTAAAGAGCCTGGGCTTCTGCAGAGACTTCCAGGTGCTTGGTAAACGAGGCAAACCTGAGAACCACTGTTCTTGCCTCTCCAGTTTAAAGTCTGTATCTCATTTCAGAGCTGAGGGGAGCAGTAGAATCCAAGCCCGAATGGAACAGCAGCCTGCGCGTCCCCCACAGCCATCACAGCCACCACCGCCTCCGCCACCTGTGCCATTCAGAGCTCCAACAAAGCCTCCGGTTGGACCCAAAACCTCTCCCTTGAAGGATAACCCCTCACCTGAACCTCAGCTGGATGATATCAAAAGAGGTAGAGAGCATTTTCTGGAGCCATGGTAGCAACTTGGAGGAGGGTATTGATGTTTTTGTGGAGATCACGAGACCACGTACACGGCGGCGTGGGCATTCTCCACCATCGTAACAGTTTCCGCAGGGCCCGCCGTTCCACAGGTGATGGCGGGCAGGGTGGGGCGGGCCGTGGAGGCAAGGTTTACCACTTGGCTCGTTTGACAAGGGAGAGTCCGGGACAGTGACCTGAGCTGTGGCTGTCTTTGCAGCTTTCTGCTTAGAGGCCTGAGGCTTAAACAAGCCTGCCTGCCATCTAAAGGTCCATACGGCACACCTTTTAAGGCTTTGAAAGAAGAGAATTGCAAGGTACTGGGGGTAAAAACCAAGTGTGCCAATGTTAGTATAGTGTCTAGGTTAAGTTCCACGACCACTGCTTTGTATTAACAAAAGTGCGTAAATATGATAGCGCCTGGGACACTGGGGACGCTGGCCTAGAAGGACTTAGAGGTCTGGTCAGGCTCTCCAAGGTAAAACCAAGACAGAGGCACTCACCTTGGCTGTCTCCCCCCCACACAGTGGATGGTTTTAGTCCAGACACTTAGAAAGTTATGAAAGTAAGTGTTATATTTCATATTTGTGAAGTTCTGTGAAACAAAGTTAAACCCATAACAGTAGTAAACAGGAAAAGATAAAAAGTTGCCCTTGGGAAGTTTGCCTTTTCCACCCTGTGGAAATACTGTCTTTTCACAAACAAGATCACTCTCTGCGTGATACACAGTTCTTAAGCCTCTGGATTTTTTTTTTTTTTTTTTTTCCTCATGGTTATTGGAATGCTGTCTATGGAAGTTTTCACTTTAGTCGAACAGGAATTGGACCATGACAGGTTGTTGTTGCCAGTTATGCTTAAAGAAACCATAGTCATTTAAGGCCTCATGGTAGGTTTGGACAGGAAGATCTGGCATCTTCCTTGATGTAGCCTGTGGTGAGTCACTCACATTAAAATGGTCAGGTAGAACATGTGTTTCCTTCCCTGCTTTACATTTATTAACATTGCGGTACCTGAAGGCAGGCTGTAAGTCAAATGTGTAAAGCACAGAGGAGGGGTGTCGTCCCGCCATCTTTCTTCAGCCACCACGGCTCCTCCTGCGAGCCTTGTTTACCTGTGGAACGTGAATGCTGGAAAGGCCCCCAGAGGCTGTCTGCTGTGGCCCTTCCTTTTTCCGGAGCATCTTGGAAAATTCATTGCCTTCCACCTGGGTCTCCCTGCTGGTTAGAGGTGGATCCAGAGCAAGAGCTCAGACCTTCCAGTTCCTGGTCAGGTATTTTTGAGCCCATGAGCAGAATGTTGCTCTTCTCTTATTTGGTGTTTAATCCCATAATTCATAATTCTTTTTTTTTAAAGTAGATAAAGGCAAAATAGACTTAATTCATTTCTCAGAAGAATCATTATCCTGGAGCAGTCTGCTTTTTGGTTATTTTGGGTGAATTAAATGTTTCCATTGTCTCTCTGGAGATGTGTTAGATGTTTTTGTTTGTTGGTTTTGCTTTGGGTCATTTTGTTTGTTTTTAAAGACTCAAGAAGCAGTATTTCATTTTCAGTTATTCCTCGTTGCTCTTGGTTTTGCCAGCTTACTGTTTACAGAGGCTTGATGCACTGACCCCCGTCCCGTCATTTATTCCAGAGCTGAGGGCCGAGGTGGACATCATCGAACAGATGAGCAGCAGCAGTGCAAGCAGCTCCTCAGACTCCGAGAGCTCGTCAGGAAGCGATGACGACAGCTCCAGCAGTGGAGGCGAGGACAGCGGCCCCGTGTCCCCTCCGCAGCCGTCACACCAGCAGCCCTACAACAGCAGGCCGGCCGTCGCCAACGGAACCGGCCGGCCGCAAGGAAGCAACCAGCTCATGTGCACCCTCAGTAAGTGCACGCTCCCGCTTCTGGGCCGAGGCGGGGGCTTAGGGGTGGGAGAGGGAATGTCAGGCCAGAGCTGGAGCTTCTTTTCATCCTACACCAGAGTCTATAAACCTAACGGTACTTAAGGCATAAGAAAGGGTCCTGACAAAGGCAATTTGAAGCAGAAAAGAGTAAGTTACCAAACAGTAAAAAAAGAAAAAGCACAAAACTAGAAATCTGTTCCATCTCTTTTCTTTTCCTTATTGGCACAAATTAGGTTTTGTGAATTCTGGAAAGTGTTGAAACGTGAGCCGCAGGGCTCTGTACTTTCGCATATACCAGGCTTTAGGGGTGCCGCCTGCCCCCACCCAGTCCCCCACCTCCAGGTTTTATACAGTCCTGAGAGCCCAGTGCCATCAGAGTGCGGTATCCCACAGCCCACAGAGTTGGGAACCTGTGCCCTTAGAAGGTGTTTGGCGACCAGCTAGCCTTCGCAGGAGGGAAGGGAGGGACATTATAGCATCTGGTGGCTTTGAGTGCAGTTGGTGGTAAAGCAAAGCAGGGGAGAACAAAAACAAATGTCTTTGTCTTGGAGGTGGGGAGAGTGCAGATTCTCTGCGCCCTCCTCTCTCCTGACTCCCTGGAGTTGGATGTTCTCTTCCGGTCTGACTTCTGTGAGGAGGCTGGAAGGTCAGGAGGCAGTGGCGGGGAAGCTAGCCTAGGTAACCCTGCTCCTGTGGGCCGGGCAGAGGTCACTCTCAGCTCCACACTGTAGACGTCATGTAAACCCCTGAGGTGAGGCCCGGCCCCAGCCTTGTAGGGCGGTAAAGAGCATCCCTGGCCTCTACCCACTTAGGTGCCGGAGCACCTCCTGCTTTCCTCCAGTGTGTCAACCCAGAATGTCTCCCGGCATTGCCAAGTGCCCCTGTGACGTTGGAATCAGTGCCAGTGGAGAACCACTGTGCTGGGCCTTGCTCTACTATCTGAGTGAGTTCAACACTTTTGTGACGTCAGTTAAGGCTGTTATCTGCTATCCTGTTAACACAGGCCCAGCTTCTGGATAGCAGGGTATACTTGATGCTCTTCTCAGTTGGCTCGGGAGAGTAAGTTTCACACTGCGAGTTTGGAATTCACAGTGGAGAACGACCAGACAGCTACTTGGCTATAACTCAGCATCTTCATTTTGCCCAGTCAGTACTAAACTATTCCTTAGAATAAAAGAGCCAAAAATGGCTCAGTGCTTCTTACTTACCTACCAGCGCCTTAAACTTCTGTTAGCTCTTCATAGCTCCAAGTCCTCCTGGCCTGCAGCTCTTCCATGGCAAGACCTTAATCTTTGCATACCTCATATACAGTAAAGTACTGGAGTTATTTAAACCAGGATCGTCAACTGGAACCAATTTATAAGCCCTAAAATCAGTAAATAGCGCAACTTTGGCAAACCCTAATGTGAAAACATACAGAGTAATGATAATATTGTTTTTCTGAATGGTAATGTGTATTATATCTTCTCCCCCCAAAAAAAACAAATGGATCAGTTTGAACCTGGGTCAAATTGATTGCATAAGAAATTTCAGAACTGGGATTTCAGCTCCATTACACTGACCTGTTTATGTGCATGTCACCTTCTTTGTAAGTGATGGCGCTTAGCTCTGCTGATTGGAGGTTGTCAGCTGGTGTTGATCCCATCGCCTTCCCCACGTCTAGAGCAGCAGATGTCACCTTTTTTGGTCTCAGACTTCTTTATGTCGTAAAACTTTTGAGGACCCCAGAGAGCTTTTGTGTGTGTAGCTTATATCTATCAATATTTACCATATTAGAAATTAAAACTGAGAAATACTTAAAATAGTAATTCGTCTAAAAGAACAACAGTAAACCATCACCTGTTAAGAAAAATAACATTTTTATGAAAAATAAATTTTCAAAATAAAAAAATTATTTAATATGAAGAGTAACATTGCTTTAAAAGTTTGCCAATCTCTTTAACATCTGGCTTAGTACAAAGCTGGATTCTTACATCTGCTTCTGTATTCAATCTGCTGCCGTAAGTTGTTTAGGTTGAAGTATATGAAGAAAATGTGGCATCACATAGATGTGTAGTTAGAAAAGAGAGGCCTTCAGGTCGAATCCTACTGAAAGGGTCTCAGGGACCCCAGGGTTCTCAGAACAAACTTTGAGGAGAGGTGGCCTAGAGATTAGTAATCCAGAAATACAGAAGTTCACTTTTCTTCTTTTCCAAGTGGTATCAACTGGGGTCCTGTTATTCTTATCATATTAGATAGGAAAACTTACATTCTTCACTCCTAAAACCTAAATGTCACACACTGGACAAAACTTTGAGGCTTTATAGAGCTCATTAGTTCATATTTGTGGTATAAGGTAATGTGAAGATTCTGGCCAGAGGGGTCAGGGGGGTACTGGATTAGTATATGAGTGGTATGCACAGTATAAATAGTATTCAGCTTCCTTAACAGGAAGCCCAACTTGGTATTATTTTCACTTTTATAAAGCAACTTAATATGAACAATTCTACTAGACAGTGAGTCATTTATAAATATTTTTTGTTATTTATTGACACATGTATGTCTAGCCTATCCCTCCCCTGTTTTATCCCAGAGAGCAGTATTGCTGTGCTTTGCAGATACCAAAAATAGCAATTCCTTTAAAACGTTGACTGCACCAGTTCTGTCACTGAGCCAAATCGGTTTTCCTCCCTAATTAAATGGAACTGGCCTGGTTTTACTGTAGTGTGAGAGCCCAGGCAGTCAACCAAAGAACCGTGGGGAAGTCATTTTTAAATTGGGTACTTTGGGTTTGATTTTGTTTTCTCTTTATAGGAAATGACTTGCAGTTGAGTGAGTCTGGCAGTGACAGTGATGACTAGAGCCGGATCTTTTAAAATCAACTTTTTGTGCACAGATCTGCTGCGAGACTGGGCTGCTTTAGCGTGGAGTCCACGCCGAGAGGAAAACGTGAGGATCAGTGACTGTAGGAGGAGTTGGAGGCTCTGGAGCGCTCAGATGTGCATGTCTTTAACATAGCGGTGATGGGTGATTTTCTCGTGTAATTTTTGAACAATGTCACGTTTCAAAGTTTTAAGTAGATCTATAGCAGAACTAACAGAATTATATCTCTTATTTGGTTAACACTGTTAATGAAAAACAGACAAATGTGCCCTGGTTTAGGTTACTCAAAGGCCATTTCTTCACCTAGCCAGTGATCCAGTTGTAAACCTCAGCAGCCACCAGCTTGGCCAAACGGTCTGCACCAGTGAAATGAAACAGTCTTTGAGGGGTGGGCAGGGAGGGAAACCTCAAACTGCAGCATAGATGCATGTTTAAACCACTTTCAATTATTTGCACAAAGTGGTGAGGAAGTTCTGTCTGACCCAGCCTGAGAAGCCTGTGTAGAAACGGACTTCAGGATGGAGTCCGAGAGGGTCAGCTGGGGGGACCTCAGAGCCCTGCTGGCTCAGCCCCTCGTCTGCGCAGTGCTGGTTTAGGGCTAGTGTCTTGCCCCCGGTCCGGGCTTTTCCCACCGCTCCCGCCCCTGAATCTCACTTACTAGAACCAGAGATTCTAGTTAAGTACACATGGGACTTAACAGTTGTGCAATGGAGCTTTTATTGGATTCCAAAAGGAAGAAGTGTTGGCTACTTCTAGCCCCAGTTTAGATCCAAACAGTCCCTAAGTGCATGAGGCTAGGGGAGCAGATTAAACCAGCAGCCGCTGTGCTGAGGCATGTGACTCGATTAAGTTGAGGCTTTTAGTTCCATGTGGATCCATAGTGAGTGTGTTTCTTTCAGTAGGTTTCACTGGGGGACTAGGAATGGTAGAGAGGTGAGGTGAAGAAGCCTCTTTGAGCAAATGAGCTGGCAGCCGGTTCCGGACCAGAATCTGGATAGGAGTCGTGCAGTGTGAAACGAGCACGTGTTTTGATAAGGTTTTTCTGTTCATGCTTTTGTACCACTCTTTGTGCCTGACTCCCAGACTGATTTGTATTTATTATATGCAGCTAGAAGAAAGTCACAGGTTGCCTTCTGCAGTGTGCAGTTTCCAGATGAATCTGTTGTTGCAGGAAACTGGTGACTAGTAAATGTTCCGTATGCAGCAAATGTGTGATAAGTCGTCCCATAATTAGTATGGAGTAGCCCATTTCTGTAATTTGAATGACTGTGTCCTGAGAAATTTCTGTCTCCTTTGGTTCAGTGGTATAAAGAACATTAAGAGTGATTTTTCTTCCTCGAGGTGGCCTCTCCCTCCCCAGCTAGTGGAGGGAAGCAGTCTGGACCTAGAAAGAAATTAGATGATCCATGGTGGGGGCTTAGAGTTGAGCCTTGCAGAGTCACCTTTTAGACCCACACAGTGACCCCAGTGAGCTGGAGAAGGGGGCCTGGCAGCACGCTCACGCCACTCTGCCAGGTGCCACTCAGGGGTCCACGCCAGTGCCCTGTGCTGGGTTCTCAGCCTGTTAATGAGACTTCAGTGGATTTCATGGCATGTAGGAACTTACTTATAATGAATTGATCATTACGTTTTAATTCCTTGGTAATGAAAGCTCAGGGAAGCCAAAAGGTCATGGTTGGGAGACTTGAATTGCTACTGGATGTGAGAATTGTTTCACTGCTCTTAACTTGCTCGCTGGGGCAGGTTCCAGGAACTTGAACTATAAATATCTATTTAAGCCTCTCTCTTTTTTTTTTTTCCCCTCCCAGAGTCTTGATATATGTAGACAAAACTGCGGTTTGGGGCCTATCGGGTCAAGATGTTTGTTTCTATAGGAAGTGCTTGCAGGTGGCAGTGGGCTTGGTGAGTTAGGCTCGCTGAGCTCAGACCCTCTCCCCATCATCCATCCTGCCCGGCCCTGCACAGTGGTAACATCTGCTAGCACAGCTCCCGTTTTGTTCTCTGCACAAAAGCGTTTGGCGGTTCCCTCCCCAAGCCCTCCAGCTTTACCCAGCAGAGTAAGGAATCTTTTCTTTTTGGAAATGAAGAATCTGGCCTCGTAAACTACTTCTCACCAGTGCCCTCCTGCCAGCCAAACTGGACTTGTTCTTCCTGCCTCCGTGCCTTGTCACTCTCCCCTCCCCCAGCCCCACTCAGGGGTCTCTGTGGGTGCCCCCTTCATGGACTCCTCCTCTGTTGGTTTCACCAGCTGGAGTACTGTGTGCACACACGGACCTTCCTCTTGCTCGAGCTCTGGTTGGTGTGAACTCCTTCAAAGCAGGCACCGTCGTGGTCATCTCTGTTCCCTGGAGGGTGCCCAGGAACAGACCTGTAGATGCTCACAGCCTGGTGGGAAGGGAGCAGAGAACCAGCCAGTGGAGCACAGAGGGCAGATGTAGAGGAAACATTCCAGGTGTTTGGAGACAGCTGGAAGCTATCCATGCTGATTTTCGTGGTTTTGAAGTCTCTAACTGAGTTGTTAAAATTGCCTTTTCTTTGTTCTGTGTAACGTCTGCCACGCTGTGGTTCGAACGGCGAGGTGTGAAGACTTAAGTCCGAAGCACCTGAGGAGCCATGGCAAGCAAGCCACAGTAAAGATTTGGGGAAACTTAACAAGCTAGAGGTTTCTCCTGATGCCACTCATTTCTGTAGCAGAGTCATATTTTTCTATGTGTGGTATTAATATGTATGTGCTTCAGTGGTGGGAAAACTTGAAAATTCCAGAATCCTTATTACATCCCTATTTGAGAGGCTGGTTAAGTAGGGTGTGGTGCGGTGTGTGTGTGCGTGTGATGTATTTATTACATTATTTTGAGAGAGTAACCGTCTGTTATGTGGATATACATTGGGTACAGCCAAATTGAATATTTCCATTTGGCGAGGAAGGTAGGATTCATGAAACTCAGGCCTTAACCAGTAGGCTGGATGACAAGACCAATTGAAGCGTTACGAAATGTCTTTTTGTTGCTCCTGTTATCTTTGTCTTGGGTTCATTGTCTCATTCTTTAATGATTATTAAAATCATGTGCCTGAAAGTTTATTTTGCTTGATTATGAGGTAGACATGCACGTTTATATTTATGTAAAGTATTTGCTATAAAGTGTTTTTGGTTTATTCTCTTAAAAGATCACTATATTTAAGTAAAAAATGAAGGTCAGCAATACACTTCATGTCTTGGTGGGTTTTATTTTCTTACTAGAAATCAATCTAGGAATCAGTGAAAAATGTAGGGTTCTTTTAAGAATCCTTTGTGCTTAAGCCTAATTACCTAAATTGATTCCCTTTTAATTTGGTGTTTATGATCGTTAGGATGTACACTTCAGTTTTAAAAGGTGTGAAGTTCAAAACTAAAGGGTGGCTTTAGCAAGGCACATGGCACCTGAGGCCTTTTTACTGGGTCTGGAAAGGCAGGCTTTTAGCTTTGGGTCTGGGAACCATGCAGGGGTATCCCTAGACATGTATCCTAGTCATTTAGCTCGCTAGAGTCCTTCCACCTGGAATGCCACGCTGCACAGAAGGACACGTGTACACCTCTGACCCCCAGTCAACACTCACAGTCTGGAAATGGTCCTGCCTCCTGCTTGCCCTCCGCACCTTGGATACAGCGACGCCCACACCTATCTTGTGGTCTTGGCGCCCGGATAGCTGTAAATCCCTACGAGGGAAGTGACCATGTTCCTTTTAAATTCTCTGTGGCGTCTTTTACCTATTGGGTGCTCAGTAGATTTGGATTGAAGACAATTACGCGGTCGGAGAACTAGGCCAGGAATCCTCTGCTGCTTATCCTGTACCCGGCTCCCTTGTCTTCCGGTGGAAATGGGAGACTTGAGCCAGGACTCTCAGTGGGGAAGCGGTGGTGCATGTCCATCGCCTAAGGGACTGTTGATCCTCAGGTAACTATTGCCACCACAACAGTGTGTAACAAACCATCCCAAAGCTTGAAGCTTAACACAATGAGCGTTTATTCTGCAGTTTAGGCTGGACGTGGCTGGACAGTTCTGGTCTTGACTGGGCTCCTTCCTGTGCCTGGGATTTGACAGGTTTAGCTGGTCTAGGATGACCTCAGCCCTCACAGCTAGGGCAGCTCAGGTCGACTCCATGTCTGTCATCCTCAGCAGCCTGGCCTGGGCATGTTGTCACAGCAGAAGCTGAGGAGCTAGATGAGAGGAGACTACCCCGTCACAATTGCTGACATCTCATTGGCCAAAGCGAGTCACAGGGCCAAGTTCAGAATCAAGGGGCTGGTGGGCAGATACACTCCAGCATTCGATGTGAGGAGTGGCAAAGTTCTTTGGATCCCGGGAGGTGTGGGAATTGGGGCAGTTACTGCAACCCATCTGCTGCCTCCATGGACCCCATGTCTCCACCTTGGTTGAGAACCCTGGGCTGCATGATCACTAAGGCCCCTCGGGGCTCTGGCTTTTCTCCTGGCCAGAGGGATAAAAGTCCGGAAGAGGTAAGAAAGACAGCTTTGTGTTCGTGGTTCCTGCAGAGGGCGCCAAGCCCAAGCCAATGACTCCTCTAGGCGGGCACTTCACTCTGTACACTGCGTGTAGTTTGCTAACCTACCCTTTCCAACCCAAAGCACCACTCTAGTTACCTATTGCTAAACGACAAACTGCCCCGAAACTTGGTGGCTTAAAACAACCACCATTTGATCTGATGGAATCTTTTGATTAAGAATTAGGATAGAGCTTGGCTGGGCAATCCTGCTTCTTGTGGCTTCAACTGAGGTCACTCAGTTGGCAGATGGGCAGGCGTGGCGAGTCCAAGCTGGCCTCACTCACGTGTCTGGCGCATGGTGGGTGGCTGGAAGCAGGCTCATTTGGGGCCATACATGGCCTCTGTAGCAAGGCCATCTCAGGGAGGCCATCTTACACGCTGGCTGCCTCCCCCAGGACAGGTGTTCTGAAAAGCTGCATGGCCTTTTATGACCTAGCCCAGAAGGCACAGGCATCACCACCGCAGCGTTCTATTGGTCAAAAGCTCACCTAGATTCAAGAGGAAGGGACATAGACCTCCCCCCGGCTTTAATGACGAGTATAAAAAAGCCACCCACCCGAAGTCCCCAACTGTCTTCCCTGTGCTTTTTGCCTAGTCTTCTGCAGTTGTTCTCAGATGAGACATCTCCCCAGGGCAGGCTCTTAGATCCCTGGTCTAGCAGCATCAGCATCCCCTGGGACCTTGTTAGAAACCCAGATTTTCAGGCCCCACCCCAGACCTGCTGAGTCAGAATGACAAGCCCTTCGGGGTCATTCTGATGAACCCTAAAGCTTGAGAACCACTGCTCCAGGACACAACACCCTTGGTGAGTCTCAAGTGATGACCCATGACCACGATGACTGCCTTGAACTTCCCATCTAGGTAGGTGTTGGATGAGGGTGACTTGGGGTGGGGCACCCATGGAGTGTGGTTCTGTGTATGGGTTGGAACATCAAAGACAAAATTCATCGTTGCCTTTGAAGAAGTTACTGGGGGCAGAAGTTCACTGTGACGTGGGCCCCTTTACCTTCCTGTGAAGGGAGTGGGGCAGGGGGAAGAGAGGGCAGGGGAAATAGCTGCTTCCTTTCTTTGGTGAGGTTTCTCGGAGACTTGTCTAAAAGTCCGCCGCCTGGGGCTGAAAGGAACTCAAATGAGCCACAAGAGAGAATGCCCCTCTGATACAGGCAGTGTGAGTCCTCTTCCTCTATTTCTTGGGCAGGCAGGTTGGATGAGGTGGGATGGGGAATCCTTAACTCATCCCTCTTGTGTGGTTTGCACCCCTCCCAGAGTGGTTAAGAATGAATATGCGGGTGGGGGACCAGCCCACACCCTGGACCCTCTGTGCCCATGGTGGTAACTGGGCTGCTCTAGTGTAATAATCTCCTTGGTGCATCGCCAGGGGCCTTGAGCTGTGTGTGAGCCCATTGCTACCACACAAATGGAAGATCTGCGTTTCGTTGAAAATTTAAATTGGTTCACTCCACTACAGAGGAGGGCTGGGGCAGACAACCCAAGTAAAGCAGTCACTGGGGTGTAAGCTGGCCCACTGATTATAATGAGGTTTGGAGAATCTTAAGCAATTTGACCCATATGTGCCCTCCACACCCCTACCCATTAGGGTGATGGATGGACCCATGTGTCTGCCCCAAGACGCTCAGAAACTTTGTCCTACCATCTTCCCAGGCACTGGTTCCTATATCTCAGTTACCAAGTTCCCTTCAGAGACCTTACTTTGCTTACAAGTTTGTCACATTTGCCCCATTCCTGCTCCCCAATATATCCGGTCCAGCAGCCACCCCTTCCCCGCACAGCCTATATGCTTCTGGCAAATCCCCAGGGGGTGGGCTAAGGGCAACCTTAAAACCTTTGCCACCCTGGGTTCAGGAACCCAGCTGTGATCTGATCAGCAGGCAGCGTTCTGACAACAGGAACCGGTTCACGAATGGGCATGTGACCCAAAACATGCCAACAAGGCTCAAGGCAAGATTTGCTGGGGACTCCTGGGGGGAAAAAAACTCCTTGAGAGCCACTGGAATAGATGTTCTCTCTGCCTGTGGACGTTACAAGGTCCAGATGTTAGCCTGAAACTGTAGTAGTCAGCTTGTGACCACCCTAAGGACTGAATTAACAGGAGAGATGCAAATAGCTGAGAGGCTAAAGCAAGCCGAGAAATGGAGTGGAAGCCTTGATTGAACCTTGCCTGATCGCCACTCCACTCCTGGAACTTATGAGTTATATGAGCCAATAAATTCTACCCTGTGGTTTATATCATACTTAAGTTGGATTTTCTGCTACTTGCCAACAAAAGCATCTGGACTGACACTGCCTCCTTTGGTGACAATATCTGAAGGCCCTGTCATATTCTCAGCCATGCCACGTGACAGCTTGAGAGTAGCCAACGGAATCCATCACCCCTCCAAGGACATACCCCGTCACAGCTGGAGGGCAGAATCCACACTCACCAGCGGTTAGAGTTGGAAAATTCAACCTCTGTCTCAAGTCTCTCAGATGAGGAAACTGAGGCTGTGGGAAGTGATGAACCAAGTATGAACGAGTAAGGGGCCTCCCACCAGCAGATGATCCCAGGAGGTGTTTCTGCGGCTGCCTGGCCTGCTGACAGGTGTCCGTGCTCCTGGCAAAGCTGCTCCCTATGCCGCGGAGTTAATGTTTCAGGGGAGGCACGGGTCCACCTTCCCCGATCTTTCATCTTTTCATTTCAGAATGCTGAAGGGGGAGAATGACTATTACTATATATATTCTCAACACATGTGACCTTGAATCCTTTCATTTCCTGAGCCTTTCAGAACACTCCCTAGAAATAGCTGGAGGCGGCCCCCCTCTAATACTGCAGGGTCCAGGGACAAGAGCACAGATGGTGGCTCCCACACGAAATGTCTGAGTATTCACATTAGGATCAAACTGACAAACTGTTACGCACTAAATAGGTTCTGCTTACACTTTCATGAAGACTGGAATTTTTAGATTCCTCAAAGTTTTCTGTGGCAGCACCAGGAGAGCGGGCCTCCCTGCCCCTGGCCCGTCTCACGCCAGGATGTGCGGCCTGTGTCTCCAAGCTCCATCTACCACCCCTGCAAAACAGCTTGTCCCTGGCCACCCCTCACGCTTACAGGTGTATGCGAGCCACAGTCAGGAGGACAGGCGCGGAGAGAGGGCTGTGTGGACCCGGAAGCAGGCTCAGGACCACTCGGGTGGAGAGTTAGGGTTCCCTGGGACCTGCAGCATGGGGTGTGCAAGTGTCACCGTGGCCCCGTGGGGAGGGTCATGGCCAGAGGAAGGCCAGAGTAGTGCCCTCCAAGGAGTGGGACCCAGGAGTGGGACCCAGGACTGGGCCACTCTTGGCCAGGTCCAAGGGCAGTACTGGACTTCCACTCTGTCCTATGCAAGATCATAAAGCAAGGCTGGGGGTGAGCAAGACCCGGCTTGGTGACCTTGGACCTCAGTTTCCTCCCTCGTCCCTGAGGGAGCAGGACTGCTTTCCATTCTAGAGCCCTCTGTCGAGTCTGGAAGCAGACTGGATTTCAGAGCCCTTATCCCATCCAGCAGTTCTGGGACACCAGCCCCAAACCGCCAGGGAAGAGAGAGCCACAGTAGGGAGGAACACCGCCTTTATTTCTTGATTTCCCATCCGGAGATGCCAGGATGAAGGTGGTGGCTTCACATGGGACAGATGTGGGCCATGGAACATCAGCCCGGGACTTGCAGTAGAAGCGGAGGGAGCCAGACTGACCCATGTGTCCACCCACCCCGGGGCTGATTCGCCCACGACTGGCCACCAGCACAATGCCAAGTGCCCAAGACGCAGGCCTTGTACACAGGCCCAGGAGTGTCCCTCCATCTGGTAGCAAATGGGCAAATCCCACCTGAGGTCTGCCGTGGGGGAGACGTCTTTCCCAAACAAAGCTAAGCCTCACTCAGGAAATACGGTGATGAAAGGCAGCTCACAGACACGCAGGGCTAACAATCCTGTAGAAACGGGGGCTCAGGCGCACGCACACGAGGACAAGACTATGCACCACGAAGACAGGGAGGGAGGTCACAGGGCTCACGGGAGTCAGCAGGCAGCCAGGAGCTGGCGCCCAGGACAGATGCCGTCTCTGCCTGGAGCATGTACTCAATCGTGGGGCCCAGATGGGAAACCAGGCGGCAGTTTCCTAAGGACTCAGGAAACACCAGTGGCCGGCCTGCTAGCCAATGTCCTGAAGGAGAAATGGACACGTGGGACATTCACAGGACGGAGGTCCAAGTGCGCAGAGCCAGGAGGTCAGGGTGGTACCGGGGATGGGGAGGCCTCGAGAGCAGCCCCTTTGGGAAACGTCGAAAAGAAGGCCACTGCTCTGCTTTCGTCTACACGGTAAGCACCCCAGCACCCCAGGGTTTGGCGGCGGTCTCAGTACTTATTCACAGTTGGGGCTCTGCCTGGGGAAGCTGCATCCACACGAGGCCGTGCTGGGCTGTGGTTAGCTGCGGGGTAGGGGGCTCCCTAGTTGGACCCAGATCTGGGGGCCACCCCCAAAGAACAGGCCCACTTCCCTGCTCTGTGGTTCCCAGGCCCGGGGAGCCCCGGCCAGCTGCCAGGTGAGAATGCCCACATTTCCAGAGGTCAGAGGAGACGAGAGGCCTGTGCCCCAGATGCCCCCAGCGGACGGGAGCAATCTCCAACAGTCTGTGTGCCTAACAGTGCAAAGCCAAGTCCACGATATTCGGAAGGGAGGGCCCCGCAGGCCGTCGGTCTGGCCGGAGGGTCGCGATGGGCGTGTGGAAGAGGCCCGGTACTTGGGGTTAAGACAGGATGCAGTGGTCCTAGTTTCTTCCAGTCGGACTGCGTTAAAAGCACATCTTAGCAGCAAGAGTTTGTCCTTGTTTCTGTTGCATGAAGGTGGTGGAAACCGGACCAGGACAGGGCGAGGTCAGTCTGCCGAGGGTGGAGAAGCTGCTGCCAGTTCCGTGGGTGTAGCCGCCTCCTCCCGGCGGCCCTCAGGTGAAGTAGCGACAGGGCGTGGAGTCGATGTAGCAGTACGGGGTGCACCGCAGGTCTCCGTACGACCTGAGGGGGGCAGACACGGGGCAGTGGGCAGGAGCCCCAAGGACACAGCCATGTTCTCAAAGGCCTCCTCTCGCAACTCTGGTCAAACCTCATCTGAGAGCTGCCCTACTGCCACCCTCCTAAGGGCGAGGGGCTCCAAGGTGAGGGGCTTGGGGCAGCTGAGTCCAGGCCTCTGGGGCTTCTCCCCTTGAGTCCATCTGAGGGATCTGGGGGAAAGGGGTTTGTAGGTAGCCTGGCTCTGAACGCAGCCTCTCAGGGAGAATCGGCCCTTTCTCCAGCGCTGTCCAGTAGACCACACTGCACTATTTCTGTGGCAGCCACTGGCCATATGTGGCTGTTGAACTCTTGAAATAAGGTTAGTGTGAACGAAGAATCGGATATTTAACTTTATTTAAATAGCTACGTGTGGCCGGGGGCTACCACGTTGGAGAGCACAGCCTACACGTCTGTAAGCCCAAGCGCTAATTCCGAGGCTGTGTTGTATTGATACACCAAGCCCACATTCACAAGCATCCCCTGAGGCTTCTCGGGACTAAAGAGTAACCACAGCGAGCGGCGGGGTAAGCCCTGGGCTCCACGTGTCCCTGTACCCCAGGTCCGACTGTCTACACTCAGCGGTGTCCTTCCATCAACTCTTTGGCAGGGGCCTGGCAGGAGCCTCCCTACTTCAGCGAGGGGCAGTGCACACACACACACAGATCCAGTGGAGTTCTGGCCCAGCCTACAGTGCTTGGAGTTTGGGGTCTGAGCTCCCCCAGCCCGGTTTGATTTGTTGCCCTGCGTTTGGGGGTGGGCATTGAGGCGACCTCCTTGGAGGAAAGAGACAGGCCTTGGGTCCTGGGTCCAAGCCTACAGAGGAGTGGGGCTGGAGGGAACGCCTGGACAGATGGACTCCTGAGGAGCCAGGGATCCACTCTGGGGCCAAGGGAGAAGCAGGATGTGGACTGGAAGAGGAGCGGCCTCCCTACCTTCCCTACAAGCTACGCAACTCTGGTCCTGTGAGCACTGGGGTAACAGAGCCCAGGAGAGCCCATTCTGGGCGTGGGATCATGCCTCACAGGGCAGAGGCCCTCAGCGGGCCTGGGAGATGTCCTCGTGGAGACCAGGACACTCAGGATACTGAGCCACGTGAACACCCACTGAGGGGTCTCAGAAACAGCTGCAGGGGGTGCTTGAAGGGAAGACTACATTCCTGGGGTTTTCTGGGAGGACTTTGGAGCCACCAAAGTTAGATACTAAGGCTGGTGGGATCTCATGTGTACCCACAGGCCTGCCCGGTGGTTCCAGAGAATTCAGGTTACAGATGCTTAGATTCTCTGAAATGCCCGGACCCCTCCCCGCTCCACCGGCCCCCTTCCCAGGCAGGCCCACTCCCAGGAGACCAGTGTGGTCACGGGAGCGACGGAGCTGCTCACCCAGGGGCCGCGGTGAGCTGCGGGCCCAGGCGGAGCTGGGGGTGGGTGACTGCTCTGAGTGGCATGTGGGTTTCTGTGTTTAGCACTGTCCCCCCGTGAGAGCAGGGACCATGCATGTGTTCTATGTCACCATACCTCAGAGTCCAGAAAGCCCCAGGAACACAGGCATTCAGGAATATTTGTGAAGGAAAGAGGAGTAGGCAGGAGGGAGGGAGGCCGGGGTGTGGTCACAGCCCGCGAGGTGGTCCCTACCCGGGGAGATAGGTCTCGCAGGTCAGGTGGCCGAAGTCAGAGCCGTCACAGTCCTCCACGCCCCTGTGCCGGTGACCATCTCCACAGTAGGCCCGGCGACAGCCTGAGGGGACACGGGAGGTGAAGCCCTGAGAGGGGGGCGGGGTGGGGGACAGCCTGGCAGGACCATGTGGCCTGAAGGAGCCCCCCCCCCCCATCCCACAGAGCCTGAACCCTCCTGCAGGGATGTCCACAAAGCTTCAGACCCCAATCCCACGGGAGGACACTGTTTCTGTCGCAGGACCACCGCGGGTTCCTGTGAGGTGAGGGTAGGGAGACGGGCACGTCACAGCCTTGGTGGCGCTTGTCTGTCTGCAGGGAGCTTCCTGTGTCCCTCGGGAGCCAGACCGTCTTCCACGGGGTCTCTGTTCTCACACCAGGGGAGGGGCCAGGAGTATGAACCCACCCTCATTTTTATAGGGCTTTGAGACTAGCTATTAGTTCCTTCCTGCTGTGTCATCTCCACGGGGGGCAGGGGGACTCCAGGCCGAGCCAGCATCCTAGGAATCACCGCCCAGGAACTGTCGCGGGAAGTGCAGCTACACGGAGAGAACCAGACACTGCATCCTGCGCCTGCCCCTGCGCACTCTCGTCCTCCTCTGAGCTCCTTGCTGGCGAGGAGCCCACCTTTGCACCTACACGTCCCCAGCCCTGGCTTCTCACAGCAGGACTTTAAAAACAACGCAGTGAAGGGATGTCGAGCCCTCACGGCACCCAGACAATCCATGCGCACGTCAGCTCACAGAATCTCACAGAATCTAAAGGCTTGAGCGTTCGGTGCGGTCGTACCCATTTTTCAGTTGGGGGAAGTGAGGCCCTCCATCACCCCACTCACCGTGTAGCCTCCTCTCTGAGCCTGAGGGTGACTCAGTGGCTTCCAGAGCCTGCGTCCAAACTCAATCTGAATCTAAAGCTCATGCTTTCCACCTCACCTCCTGCTTTTGTCACTTGATTTTTTTAAAAAAAAGAAGAAAGAAAAGCGATGCTTCAGCCCTATGCTGCCTGCCTGTCCCGGTAGCATCCATAAGCCTGAAGGTAGCCCAGCCACCCAATCCCCCAAACAGAGCTCTGCTATGAGGACTCTGTCTGCTAAAAGTGAGTCCTGATTCAGATTCTTGCCTTATCCCGTCTGCCTCTCAGCCCTGCATCACCTTTATCTTTTGATAAGAATTTGGATTAGAACGTGGTTTTTGCCAAGAAGTAGGATTCAAAAGAAAGGGAGGGCCCGGTGGCTTCTCTGGGGCCAAGATCCTTGACAGCAACCCCATCGCCTTGCTTGGACGGTGGGAGGGCTCACGTTTGGCCTGAGTAGCAGCCCAGCTCTGGCTCTAGAACTGTCCCAAACCAGCACAGCTGGTGTCCAGGGCTTGGCCTGACCCCACCTGGCGGCGGTTCAAGCTGGGGCCACTCACGGATGCAGTCGTCACCCACATCGCCGTTCCCGTCATCACACTCCTCCCCCGGCTGCAGGACCCCGTCCCCGCAGGAGCCGCGGTGGTCTACGGGGTAGTCCACAGGGTAGAAAGGCGTCAGCTGGCCAGAGAAACACAGCACGCACGGTTACCGGTACAGTGGGACAGGTAGCCGGGCACCGGGGACAGAGGGTCTGGGCGGGGGCAGGGCAGTGGGGGAAGGGCACGCCTCCCCTGTAGCCAGAGCTCTGTGGTTGGCAGGAAAGCTGTGCGAGGCTGGGAGCCTGTCTGGAGCCTTGGCCCAGAGCAGAGCTCCACGTGGGGAGCCAGGGCATGGCAAGCTCTCAGAGGCGGGCTGAGAGAGGGCGCTCAGACTTCCATGGAAAGCTCTGTGCCGGGCCTCTCCTTCCTTTGGAGATGCGTCCCTCTGCTGATGGGGTGTGTGCTGAGCGCCCCGTACCTGGATGGGGAGCCAGCCAAGGCTGTCCTTGAAGTACAGAGACCTCTGGTCTCTGCGGAAGGCAATGGCATGTTGGGTGTTCAATCTCTCAAGCTCCTCCTGGTTGTTGACCACAAATATCTGCCAGAGGAAACATTGGTGAGGATTCCAGGAAACACTTCTACAGAGGGGAGGGCGGGGGAAGAGCCAGAGGAGGAAACAATCCCTGACCTTGGGCTGGTGATCAGTGGGAAGGGCGGTTTGCTTTTACACTCCTGCATCCCTCCTGAAGTGGGGACCCATGTCTTGATTCCCACATCTTCCCAATCCAGTTCCTAATGGCTGAGTTTGAAATAAAAATATCTACCATGGTTTAAAATTTATAACATTTAAAATGTTACAAAAACTTGGGGACTTCTCCTGGTGGTCCAGTGGTTAAGAATCCGCCTTCCAAGGCAGGGGACGCACATTCAATCCCTGTTTGGGGAACTAGAATCCCACATGCCGTGGGGCAACTAAGCCTGCGCGCCGCAACAAAGATCCCGCGTGCCGCAACTAAGACCCAACACGGCCAAATAAATAAATATTTTTTTTAAAATGTTACAAAGACATAAATAAAAAGGTGATGTCATCTAATCAAATAATTCAACACCTGGAAATGATTCTTAACAAAAATCCTATACTCAAAGTGTTCATTACAGTGTTATTTCTATCAGGGAAAAGCTTGGGAGCACCTGATACCTATCTGACAATCGGGCTCTGGTTAAGTAAATCACAGCACAGCCACATGATGGACAGAGTACTACCTACCCACTCAAATTATGAATTGATGTCCAGGTTTACTTTAAAATAATCTAAGGTAGGTAGGTTGTCGTGAGTAAGTGTAAAAAGGAAACAAGATTAGCCGGGAGTTGATAATTGTTGAACTTGGGTAAAGAGTACAAAGAGGTTCCTTACGCTATTTGTTCTGCTTTTGTATTTATTTGAAGTTTTCTATACTTTTTTTTTTCTTAGAAAAGACAAAGAAGGGAATTCCCTGGCTGTCCAGTGGTTAGGACTCCGCGCTCTCACTGCCAAGGCCTGGGTTCAATCCCTGGTCGGGGAACTAAGATCCTGCAAGACGTACGGCACAGCCACAAAAAAAAAAAAAAGACAAAGAAAATACTCCAAAATAGACCCACAACCTTGGTTTTCTTCTTTTGATTTTCCCTTATTTTCCAAGTTCCTGTAACGAGCTTATGCCCAGTATAACGGAGGAAGTTTTACTAAAAGGCTTTTACAAAGCCCGGGGAGCATCAATCACGTGAAGAGTCCTGAGGGGTGACCACCCCAGATTCCGCCCAGAAGAGCCTTACCACAGGAACTCGTGGGGAACTGGGCCCATACGCAGACTCCCCGTAGGAAGGGTTATTCACATTCATGGGAGGGCCACAGAGACATCTTCCTGGAGGCCCGGGAAATCCTCTTTCCCCTTTGGGTCCCATTACAAGGTGTCCTAGGAAGCAACAGACTGCTGTTACTAGCAAAGGAAGAGAAAACCAAACAGCCCAGGGAGGTGTCAGCAACCTTCACGACAGAAAGAAGTTTGAAGTCCACAGTGTGGACTTCAGGGAGGCCTGGAGGAGAGGTCCAGAGAGACATTTCTGGTCCAAGGTGTGGGTCCCTTAACCACACTGGGTGTGACAACACCTTTCCCAACCCTCTTCCTCCCTTCCCTCTCTCTATACTTTGGAGACCAGACAGATGGGCATTCTACTTCCCAGTTGCCCTCACTCCTGGAGGTGACCGTGTGCCACAGTGTCAGCCAATGTAAGATCCATGGTGGGAGAAGGGTGAGTGTCTGGGGAAGTCTATCCTGATAAGGGAGAAGCATAGCTGGAGGGAGACACAGCTTCCTCCTTCTTCCTGTCTGGAAGACAAGACAAGATGTCTGGTGCTGCAGCAGCTGTGCTGCAACAATGAAGTAACAAGTGTGAGAAGAGAAGCCAGATCGCAGGGAAGACCAGGGCCTCATGGGGCCTGGGGCCCTGAGAGCGAGACCTAGAGGCTGAACTAAAGCCAGCCACTGTCCACCTCTGGACCTCTTTGTTGTAGGAGGGAAACAATCCCTATTTATGTTTAGACCATTATTAATGGGGACTTCTTCCTGATGAGTGCATTGCTGGCTGATAACTTTCACCATTTTTTTACTCATTTTATTTTGTTCTTATATATAGGAGTTTAACAAAGGGATTTCTGAATGTGGGTTTCTTTGATTTCTTCTGGAAGTAATGGAATGTTTGAAAATGCTCAGCCTATTTGTTCTTACCTGATTCTGAAAGAAGTGTCCGGAAAAGATATGATCAGGAAATTCACTCCCTGAAAGGTAGGAGGCCTACTAGGGTAGTAGTTCTCACCTTGACTTGTAAAGCCCCTGATGCCCAGGCCACACTCCAGACCAATTCCATCAGGACTGCTGAGAACGGAGCACGGGCATCCGTGTTTTTCAAAGCTCTCACAAGTGAGCACCGAGGTTGAGAGCCGTTGGTCTCGGGAAATGGTCTTTGCACAAAACCCCCCACCAGACTATCCTCTTCACCCACCATCCCTCCCTTCCCAGGCACCTCCTGGCTCACTCCTGATCTGGGTTCCTACATCACTTCCTCAGGGAAGCCTTTCTGAATCCTCACACTCTGTCCTGTTCACACTGAGTACAGTTTCTTAGTTCCCCAGGCCTTTTCTTCCTGGCACTTAACTCTGTGATTCTATTCACTGTGAGATTATCCAGGCCAGCTGGATCTCCCCCAGGAGAATGTCAGCTCCACAAAGGCAGGTGGATGCCTGTTTGCACTCATCAGGGCGTGGCACAAAGTAGGGGCACAGTACATGTTTGATAACTGAATGAATGAATGCAGACTAACTGGAAAGGGAAGGTCTTCAGAAAAGACTAGAGGTCCCATTCCAGCTGGCAGAAAAGTGCTAGAGCCAGAGCCACCAACAGGGAGAGAAGAAAGAGAGGAAAAGATGGGCACTGAAAACAGAAATAAGTACCCCTCCTGCTGGGAAAATAAGGGGGAGCTTGGAGATCAGCCAGTCATTGGTTTTAGGTTGTATTACTGTATCAAGGGCAGTCAGCAATTGGGGACATGGTTTGCAGATCCCACAAGGGTGGGGAGAAAAATGACCCTGGGGGGAGAGGTCTGGTCAGAACCCCGAGGAAGCAGCTGCAACTGGAGGAGGAGACCCCAGCAGGAATGCCCACACCCTGAGCCTTCCTGAGCTGGTGGACAGATGTGTCCAAGATGGGGATGCTGCCAGCCGGCCGGGAAGGGAGGCTTGCTAGCATCTTACACCAAGTTATGGTCGCTCGTTCTAACAAGAAATACAATCTGGGAGGAACGCCACTCTCATGCTTGGAGGGACAGAGACCCCACTAGCTCAGGAATGTTCTGGGGAGTTAACCAAGGATGGGAGAGCATGGGAGCCGCCTTCCAGCAGGCTCTGTGACCGCCAACTTCTCCTCCAGAACCACAGCCTCAGAGAGGCTCAGGAGTTTGTCCCATTATCCAGCTAATTAGTGGTGAGGCTGAGATTTGAGTTCATGTTTGACTTAACACTATGCCATTCAAAAGACACGTGTCCAAGAATACTGATGCTCGCAGGAAGCTGGCAATTCCCAGGTACCACAATGATTCACTTATGCCCTGTCTGGGGTCAGGAAGGACTCAGCCAAATTTGTAATTTGGTTATTGCAAATTACATCCTAAAGGCATTTTGCCGTGGTTCCCTCCCCCGTCTCCATCCCCTCTTTCTTGGTTAACTTGGGTAATGAGAAGCTCCTGCCCCCTCCATCTCCCCAGAACCGTCCCGCCCCCCAGCACCAGGCACCAGAAGCAGAGGTGGCCTCCAGATAGGACGACAGGATGTGGCAGGGAGCCTGCTTCCTGCCCCCCTCCCCCCCGCCATCATTTCCCTGCCGCTTCCTCCCAGCTGTCCAAGGGCATCCATTACCCCTGCCTGCTTCCTGCCAGGCTGCACTGAAGGGCACAGCAACCCAAACTTCCCCAACTCAGCCCCTCGGAGCTTGTCCGGCGGGCAGCCTCTCCCCCATCCCCGGCAGCTGGAGGACCCAGCTCTGCATCTTTGCTCAGGGAGCCTCCCATCTCCACTGGCCGCTGCAGTGGGAGCAGGTCTGAGGGGTAACCTGGGAGAAGGCAGAGGAACCATGGAGTCGTCTCCATGTCACCCCCATCCCACTCTACCCCTGCAGAAGCTGCATGGCTACGTGGGAGGGTCTCGGGACCAGGAGTCACAGGCCAATTCTGGACCAGGAGTGGCCACCAGTCGGCTCTGTGACCTTGGGGAATCTCTGTGATCTCTGAGGCTCAAAGTTCTCATCTATAAAGAGAAGGATGGACCAGACCAGGCAGTTTAACCCGGGGTCCACAGAGCCTGAGGATATCCCAAGGTGGATCGGGGGCAGGGGGTCTGGAGCTCTGGGAAGCAGTGAGCAGTATCTTGGGTATAGGTAGACACATTTTTTTCCTGAGAGTGGAACTTTATCAGGCTCTCAAAGGTAGTCTCAAAAATCGCTATGGAGGCCTGTTCCAACTCCTGAGGATGACCCAGCTGGTCCTGGGCACAGGAAGGTCTCTTTTAAATTCCTCCCCCTCCTTCTCTACCCATCCCCCCAAAAACATTTCTGAAGAGCAGAATTCTTGCACCATTTTCTTCAGCAGCCTCACTCTGGGAGGTTCCCCAGAGGGGAAATGACCCAAAGGAAGGCACAGGGAGGGGACATCAGTCAAAGAGCTGGCCCGCATCCTGCTTGGCTGCCATGCAATAATCCAGGTGGGACAGCCCGAGAGTCAAAGTAGACCAGGTGTGTGAGCACCTGCAGGGGCCAGCCCCACGCACCCCACCTGCCCGGCGCCATGCGGATGCAAAGCTGACTTGGCCAAGACCCTACCTCAAGGACCTGCCATCTAGAAGGAAGAGGAAACACATCCTCAGAAAACAGTTAACAGTGGAGGGGCCGTAGCAGATGCAACGTGGGACTGGGGCCCAAGGGAAGGAGACTCATCCCGTTAGGGACCAAGAAGGCCTTATTGAAGAGACTGCTTTGAAGGAAGGAGAGGAGTTGGTGGAGTGGACCAGAGCAGCGGTCCCCAACGTTTTTGGCACCAGGGACCGGTTTCCTGGAAGACAATTTTTCCACGGACCCGGCGGGTAGGGGTAGGGGGATGCTCCAGGCGGTAATGCGAGCGATGGCGAGTGGCAGATGAAGCTTCACTCGCTCGCCACTCACCTCCTGCTCTGCGGCCTGGCTCCTAACAGGCCTGGGGGTTGGGGACCCCTGGACCAGAGGATGACGGGAACACTATTTCAGGCCACGTGGACCCAGAGGGACTGTAGGAATATGCTCCAGCTCAACAGACAGCAGAGTCCGCTGGAGGGCAGAGGGCACTGAGGCTGGGATCTGGCAGAGGATGGGGTGGTAGAGAGGGAAGGGGGTGGGCATACCAGGCTGAAAGACAAGGTGCCGGGAGGACCAAGGAGAGAAAACAGGATTACGTTGGCCCTGCTACAGGGATGGGGTTGGCAAGACAAAACAGCGGGCATCTGAGGGGGCTGCTGAGGGTCTCCAGGCCCTGCCCTTCTCACCCCACCCCAGGCCCTAGGAGGGAGACAGGATTCAAGTCAGATACACACAGTGGGACCAGTAAGGCCTTAGTTTGCTGAGCACGCCCCCCCAACCGCACGCCTCCTGGCTATTCCTCAGTTTTGTGAGCTCCTAAATACCCCAAGGGTCAAGAGCATCCCTTCCAAAGGCAAAACCCGGGCTTCAGGCCATGCTCCCAGCCTCTGGGGTCGGCAGCTCAGGGTCATGGGCTCAAGTGGAACGTTATGTGTCCGAACCGAGGAGGGAAAGGACTGGCTGGAAGAACCTTCATCCAGATCATCGATTCAATGCAGGGAAACAGGGTCTGGGCATGGACACAGGGCCTGAGGTGCATCTCAATCCAGCTCCCCTAACAGTTAGAAATAAGGGTGGCAGGATAACTCATCACAGTAATTGATGTTTTTTCTTCCATTATTTTTTCGTTCCTGACTTCAAGGAGGTGGCAAGACTTTGTGCTTTCTTGCTCTTGCTGAGAAACAGGTACTGTTTGAAGACTTCTGCCTTCTGTTCTCAAAAGAGAAAAGCTCCTAAGGGGGTGGCGCTGTATGAGGAGTGTGAGGAGGGAGGGGCTGGAGGACAGAAAAGGAAGGATCACCCCACATGTGGGAGCACGGGGACCCCCAAATCCTGGAGGAGAGCCAAGGTCTCAGGAGGGACGGCTGTGGGGCCTTCCTGGGAAGATTGAGCCTTGGGGAGCAGGATTCTCAGGCTTGGAGATGATCTGATAGCCAAGCCTGGCGTGAGGAAGGTGGTCACGTGTCTGACCGTGTGGCCTTGGGCAACAGGCATTTCAGAGGTGAATGGGGCAGATCAAGGGCTGGTCACCTCCCGTGATGTTTATCTGCCATAACTCCCCAGGATCTTTGTCCCACGGTTCTGTGGCAGTTGAAGAAGTGGAGAAAACCCCATTAATGCCTGAGACTGAATTTCCCAGGCATCCTAGCAGGTTAGAGTCTCAGAGCCAGTTTTCATTTGGTTTAAAGGATTAACAAAATGACATTTCTTGACCTTCCCATGATGTGGTTGTAAACACTTCCCCACAGTGGGGAAAAGTGCACTTTGGGATTTTTAAATGCCTTCATTTTCTTAAGAAAAGAATTAGAATAAAAATTTTGATTCCTTTTGTATAACTGAGGACAAAGAATCTTGCACAGTCAGTAAACAGTATTCTTGGACGTAGAGCTGCTGTGCTTATATAGATGATGTGCTATGAAGGCCTTCCTCTGAGCTGACAAACTAAATAAGAGGCTTAGCTCCTCAAATTAAGCAAGGTAAAACAAGGTAGCAGTGTACCTGTACCCTCTTCAATGGTAGACTTTTATTCCTTTATAGTGATTTCTTTCTATATTCGATGCACATCTGTAAGGACTCTTTTATAACACTGTGTAAGACAGAAAAATTTGCAATGTCATCTTTACTTCTAGGTTTAAGAGCATTGCTTGGAGCCATGAAACGTTCTTCTAGAAAAGGGTGTTAGTTGATGCAATACTTGCCTGTTATTTTTCACTTAAAGTGTAAATGACATCACCAATGTGATTTTTTTTTCTTTTTCACTCCTCTATTTGTTCTCCCAAATCCCAAAACAAAGCCAGAATAGTGTTTATCTCTCTCATGTAAAATTTAAATGGGTCTAATTGTGGATAAATTAGAAATATATTGAAATGCTTCAGGCATTTTCCAACTCAGAACACCAGGCAGGCCTCTGCTGACATCTCCCTGTGCTCTCTGGGAGGCTGGCCAGGAGGGCAACAGCGTGGATCAGGTGAAGCAGTGTAGCTCTTACCTGCAGACGGGGGACCCGGGGGTCCTGGGGCGCCCGGACGGCCAGGTTGACCAGAAGGCCCAGGTTTGCCTGGTGGGCCCATAACTCCACTATCTCCCTTCTGCCCCTGACAGAGAGAAAGGTAGAGCCCATTATAAGAGCAGGACATGACAAACCTCCCCCCCAATTCATCTCTAAATTAGGGGCCACCTTGCACTTTGGAGCAAGTACCAGGGGGAGGATGCAGTCCCAGAGGTCCCAGAGGGACCAGCAAGCTCCTAAAAACCTCAGGGCAAGTGACATTTGAGACAGTGATGGATGCATGTTTATAGACATTACTTTTTTTAAAAAAATTGAAGTATAGTTGATTTACAATATTGTGTTAGTTTCAGGTGTACATCGTAGTGATTTGGTGGGGTTTTCTTGGAGATTATATTCCATTATAGGTCATTACAAAATATTGAGTATAGCTCCCTGTGCTACACGGTAAATCCTCGCTGCTTATCTATTTTATGTATAGTAGTGTGTATCTGTTAATCCCATACCCCTAATATGCCCCTCCCCCACCCCTCTCCCCTCGGGTAACAGTAAATTTGTTGTCTACAGACATCACTTCTTGCTCTGTCCTAGACACATAGGAACCAATCCAAACCACACTCCTCACTGGGCAGGTGAGGAAAGAAAGGCTCAGGAAAGAGCAGGGATTTAGGCCAGTCACCTGGCATCAGGCCTCTGCCTGCTCATCAGGACAATTTCTGTCTCAGCACAAGAGCTGTTCCCACCCCGTGGCCTCTTGCTGCTCTCAGGATAAAGACCCAGCTCCTTACTGGAGCCTCCATAGCCCTGCATGGCCAGGCTTTCCACGCGTGTCCCAGGCTTTTGGTGTTCTTGGTCTTCAACAGCACCATGCGTTTTCTTTCCCTTCTCCAGACTCTTCTCTCGGCCCCAAACCCCTCTTCCCACCCTTCTGCCTAGCTAACTCCCTCCCATCTTTCAGCTCCCAGCTAAAATACAGTTGCGGCAAAGCCTTCCTTGACCTTGCCTGACCAAGTCAGTTCTCCCTGTCATGGGCCCTTTTCCTTCACGGCCTTTATCCCTGATCATAACTACCATTGTTCGTGTGGTCATTTCCTCTGTGTCTCTCCAGGAGACAGAAGCTCCCTGCGGGCCAGAATCTGTTTTGTTCACCTCCTTTCCCCAGACCAAATGGGGAAGGAGGAGAAGCTGAACACACAAAGCGAATGTAGTTTGTTGGCTCTAGGTCGAGAGATCTAGGTTTTCATCTTGGCCATGAGACCCTGGGTAACTCACGTTGTTGCTCTGTGCCTCAGTTTTCTCATCTGTGAAATGGGGCCAGGCAATATACACCTGCACAGGCTTGCTGTGAGGCTAACAGAGATCTCAAAGGTGAAAAAGTGGTTGCACTTGGCTTTGTGGGCCAAGCTGATTATCATAGCAACTGGCTCGGTTTCATCTTTTTCCCACAGTTAGAAAAGTCCTGATTCTTAACGAAAGGCACACCTGCAGGTATAGTCTTTCCACACAGCATGTCCTCTTTGTTGTCTGCTCTGGGAGGGTTAAGAGCACACATCTCCCCCCAGAGCTGCCCTTAGGAATGACCCCAGAAACCAAGGATGGCACACCTGTAGATCCTTCCCCTAAGCCATTTGCTAACTGTCCACTCGTGCCCGGGGCCCGACCAGGACAGTGACTGGTGCCTGATGGCTTTGGCCTGGTCCCCTTCATACCCTTGTGCTGTGGCTACCTCGCCCACCTAATGAAACGTAACCTTCGCCAAGCCTGGGGAACAGGCAGGCCGGGCACGCCTTTCACCACCATGTGATGTGTGACCTGCCGCCTTGTCAACATGGCCCTGGGGGCGCTCTTGGCAATGTCCAAGGAGTTCTTAAACACTTAATGCGGGATCGTGAGGTCAGAGTTTGTCTCCAGTTCCACCCTCATGGACGGAGTCTTAAGCCTTGCCTTAGCATTCCGTGGGGCAACCAAGATGGGTCCCAGATGGCAAAGGAAGTCACACCGTCTTAATATAGCCACAGCGAAGTCTTGTTCTTCTAAGAGCCACATCAGCTGGCTCTGAGCACAGGAAGTGCCACAGCTTGAAGGAGCTGGGAACGCTCCTTGTTCTGACCTCAGCGGTAATCAGATATTCTGCTGCTCAGCCATCTATTCAGAACAGCCTCGTCCCTGTGAGCGAGACTCACTGAGTAGTGCTTTCCAGGAAAAGCATTCCTTTTTTTTTTGTTTTTGCGGTACGCGGGCCTCTCACTGTTGTTGCCTCTCCCGTTGCGGAGCACAGGCTCCGGACGCGCAGGCTCAGCGGCCACGGCTCACGGGCCCAGCCGCTCTGCGGCATGTGGGATCTTCCCGGACCGGGGCACGAACCCGTGTCCCCTGCATCGGCAGGCGGACTCTCAACCACTGCGCCACCAGGGAAGCCCAAAAAGCATTCTTTATTCCTTTACTGCCACCAAGTCTGGTGATTCCCGTCAAGGAAGTTGTGTCTCCGTGACTGAAGATTTGTGTGATAAAGTCAAGAGCTGCTCTCCTGGGTCTGCCCGGAGGCCAGGCCTAAAGCAGGAGGGTGATGTGAAGATTGCTGTGGAGAAGCTGGTCTCAGATCTCCAGGTTCTAACCCTGCTTGGAAGCTGGCTTGGCTGGGGGTCCTGGGTGGTCAGGCCACTTCCCTGGCCCCCGGTTTTCTGGTGACTACATGCAGGGAATTGGGTCGGTGGTCTCTAAAGTCCTTCTGGATCTGCAGTTCTTACTCCTGGATCCCCTTCCAGATTTCTGATTCCAGGATTTGGGTTGACTTTCCATAACCTCCAGAGACTCTTAGCACCATGGCTCAACAAACACTCTGTATGTAAGACTCTACTAGGCAATTAATTCATGACAAAAAAAAGAAGTATCATGGCCCGCTCCCAAGGCTGACGAGTCCAGTCTAGGCTGGAGCACACTCGGGTGTCTGTAACGTCTCTGGAGGAAGATGAGCTCATTTCCCTAACTTCTCTGAGCTCCCAGATGTGTTTCTGGTGTCGTTTTTAAGATTGCTCCAACGAAATCATTCTCAACAGGGTCGGCCCTAACCAGGACAAGACAAACACTGCCCAAGGAAAGAACTAGATGACAGAAGCCAACCGGCTTCTCAAACCCCAAGCATAACACATTCTGGATGGAATGCAGCAGTAGTGGAGAAAACGATTTTTTTGAAAAGATTTTTCCTTTTTTCTTCTTTTTCTGAGCCTAGTTTTTAGGAAATTAGTATCTGTGGCATCATTGTGAAGCCACCCATGGCCATGCCACCAACTGTAAATCTTTAAAAATTAAACTGCAACATTGTGACTTCAAAAGTCATCATGGGGGCTTCCCTGGTGGCACAGTGGTTGAGAGTCCGCCTGCCGATGCAGGGGACACGGGTTCGTGTCCCGGTCCGGGAAGATCCCACATGCCGCCGAGCGGCTGGGCCCGTGAGCCATGGCCGCTGGGCCTGCACGTCCAGAGCCTGTGCTCCACAACGGGAGAGGCCACAACAGTGGGAGGCCCGCGTACCGCAAAAAAAAAAAAAAAAAAAGTCATCATGGAAGCTGATTCATCAGGTTGGAGTCTATGTCTTTCCTAAGTTCATTTCGAAAAGACCAGAATTGGCTTTGTAGTGTTACCGTGGTTCTGAATCCCGGTGCACATTAGACTCATGTGGGGCTTTAGAAACAGCAATAACCCATGCTGCAGCCCCAGTTGTATCAGAGTCTTTGGGAAGTAAGGTCTCGACATTGGGGAAGAGGAGAGGCACACTTGGGACCACCACCAGTGCACCAGGGGCAGGGAATCTGTATTTAATCGGCCCCCACGATGATTCTGATGGAAGCCAGAGTCTGAAAGCCACAGATCTAGCCTAAGGAAAGAATGGAAATGTGCCCAAACACGTTCACTTCTCAACATTATTTATAATTTGGTTAGGCTTCTCTTGTCCAAGCTATCTACTCTGGTTACTTATTTACCAAAATCGATGCAGAGATTTAAAAAAATGTTTAAGAGTAAGAGTGCTTAATGAATGCAGTAACAAGTTAAAATGTGTGTGTTGTGATTTTTAAGTTAAAAGTTTAGGATACAATAAGTATATATCGGATATAAAAGGAACAAACGACTAGGAAGTCCACGGAAGCAATAATACTGGAAGGAAGTGTACATACATGGTAACATGGTTGTACCTGGGTGTTAGGTCTTTAGATGATTTCCTTCCTAGTTTTCTGAATTTTCTGTTTTCTGTGATGATCATATATTACATGTATAATGGGAAAGGAGGTAAAAAGCCAACAGACTGGCAAACAAAAGAGTAGGGGTCACACATGTCTCATTCGAGCAAAAGGGAGAGGTTCTCTGAGGCCCTGGGGACAGCTCACATCACATGGTTTGACACAAGAGCCTGCTGACCAGGGGAATTCAGAATGAAAACTTTCCCTAAACCCTGAATAGTGCCAATAAAGGGGTCATTTACAAATGGGGATCTTGAGTGAGGAGAAAGCACCCTATTGTTGAGACCCAGCAGATCCTTGAACAGCAGGGAAAAATCTGGGCTGATTCCAGAACTCCATCTGCATCTGGGGCACTGAGGCAAAAAGCAGGTTTTCTGGGCGAACGAGCAGACCTGATTTCCACTCCCAGTTGCCTGGGATAAGACAGACCTGTTCTTATGAACCGAAGACCCACTCCTGCCTCTAGCCTTGACACAGCTGGACGGGCATCCTACCCCATCCGCCTCGCACTCCCGCCTCGGTGGAGAGCCCAGGCGCCCCGGAAGGGGGGCTGCTACTGCCCCCCAGCCCAGAGGATGCTGGAGACTGTGTCCCCGCAACGTCCCTGACCTGTCCGCCCCGCCCTGCCCACCTCTCTACACCCGCACCCCAGCTCAGGAGGTCCGGTGAGCCCTGGGATCCATACCTGCTTGCCTCGTTTTCCTGGTCTTCCTGTGGGCCCCCGGTGGCCTGCTATCCCGGGCTCGCCCTTTGGTCCCATTTCACCCTGGAAAGAAGAAAGAGAAGCAAGAGAGGAACGAGGAAACAAGGAGCAATCTCAGCTCCAGGTCGATCCAATCTCTGGCCACGGGGCCTCTCCTTGCTCACTCCCAGTCTTGTCCAGGCGGGCTGCTCTGGGAGGTTGGGAGAGCGATGAGGTCGTGTGAAGGGAGAGAAGTTTTTCAAGGAAGAGGACGGGAAGGAGAATGTTACCGTGGGTGGGGAGGTCACTATCTGAGAGAGACAGCTGCCGGGCGGCACACATTTTGGTTCCTAAATCCCCATCCAGAGAGGCTAGGGTGGGAGGCGCCTGCATTTCAGTCCCCTGTGCCTGGGACACCGATGGGGGAAATGCCTTCTCTCTTAGTTGAAATTTTATGCTGTGCTTTGCTTTGTTTTTAGCACAAATTCAGATCTATGGGTTTTTGAATGATTGGACACAGTTTTGACGACTATCATCTTTGGGATGTTTTTGCTCACGTTATATAATTCCCCACTCTTCAGTAAAAAGCTGGTTTGAGTTCCACCTCACTCCCATTTGATTCAGATAAAACCTCTTAGTGGGAGAGATGTTCCAGACACAAGTTCATATACTCAATCTAGTTATTGTAAAAGGCACAGAAAGCAGCGTAAGCAACAGTCCTAATTGAAAAGCTCTATTTGGAACCATCGGAACCACATGTATCAACTGCAGAGTTCCAGAGTTTAAGGCCAGCCTTTTGTAAAACCCGTCTCTCCATTTTGGTTCATCCCCTCCTTCCCCGTGCTCTTCCAGGATTCCAGGTCCACTGGTGGCTTCTTCGGCTCATGAACCCACCCCACAGGGCATCCTTCCTACCCCCAGTAACCCCTCCATAGCCCAGAAGGCACCACACAGCTAAGCTTAGCAACAGCAGCCATGAGAGTTTCTGTTAGGCCACAGCTGGTGCCCGTGAAGAGCTGACCCGGCCACTCAGACGAGGATAAACGCCCGGACGACTTCTCCCAGGAAGGCCAGAGGAGGTACAACACAATGGAAAATTCCAGGGAACACCAATACACAGTAAGGACCAAGCATAAAGCTCTGAAATTACCTGTTGGCTCAGCCAGTATAATGAATTTGTCAAGCTACCAACATTTTGCCTCACCGAGAATTGTCCCTAAACCTACGATTTCTTTCCCGTCCGTCACGTCCTTCGGCCTGCTAGGATAGGGTGGATTCTCTGTGGCCATGGAGATGTTTGCATAATTTTCCTTGGCTGTTTAGAGGGGGCGGAGAGGTATCTTGTTTGGCTGGGAGAAAACAGCAGCATAAACAGCATCATTTTTTGGAAAAGATCGTCTGAAGAAAGTGTGGTCCTTCTCTTCACCAGCTGGAAGCAGCCAGTAATGTCTTGATCTAATTTCTCTCCAAAGACCTAATTATGGTCATCACATCAGCTCTGTCTTAAACAGGCTGCCCTGGGAGGGAGAGAGAACTCTGTACGGCAAGTCTAGTAAATGGCGCAGAGACCAGAGAAGCTGTCATACTTAATTTTACAGGAATGTATGTCCACTGTTGCAGTGAATGAAAACCTAGACTAAGTATTTTAAAATAAAATTATTTGTCTCTCTTAATGTTTCCTTTCACTTGCTTATATAATTAATCTATTTATTTTTAACCCAACACTCTATGTAGGTAGCAGAGACAGAGGTTTTGACAGCTTTAGGCAGTGATAAATTACAATCATGTCGGATGATTGAAATTATTTAAATATGATCTACTGACAAGAGAAAGTCAGATAAAAATTGTTCATTCAGGTTTGGAAAATAAAATTTTAAGGCGAACCTGAAAACAATTTAGAGTTCTAAGAAAGCATCCCATTTGCCTGTTTGAAGAATATCATGCTCTGAGGCTTAGGCAAAAATAAGTTTCCAATGTCAGTGCCTTACAGCATGAGGAACCACCATTGTGATGGTGGTTGTCCTAAGTGATCATTCAAGCACCCTTTCTCTGACACTCCCCTCGCCCCCGCATACCTCTTCCTTAACCTTAAGTAAAAGTTTAAAAAAAATCTGTCACTCAGTTGCCACTTTCACAGTTTTTATCACATCTGCACACCATTCTATTGTTATTCACTGAATATTTTTTCTTTAAGTCAACCAAACTAACTCCTTTTTTATTAAGCCTTGTCCCAAGCAAATCCCACTAAATACTTAAATAGATAATAAATTTACCTATCAAATAAAAAATGTTTCAGCTGTCACCCACTAAAATAACTCTGTGGGCCTCCGGCAGTGCATGTGCCCCCTTGAAGGAGCGCTGAGCTGGGTGCAGGCAGCAGTGGTCTCAAACCCACACCAGGGCCCTTGAGCACTGCTGCTCCAGTCTGAGTACCCGGGCACAAAGCTTTCTGCTTTTGAACAGTCCCATAGCCCTCTGACAGACAGAAGATGCAGGGAACGCCTCTCTGCCCTCAGGTGGGGAATCCCTTCCTCCCACTGAGCTGGAGGGAGGTCCCACTGATGCATTCAACAACTTGCTCCCCTTTCAAACCAGAAACTTCCACAGTGAAACCCGCTTTTCATGCCTGATGAATGGAGAGGCAGACCTCTTTTCGCTGTGCTTGGAAGGTCTAATTTGTTACTGAGACCTATTTTTACTACTTCTAGGTACTTACTTTCTGCCCCAACATTCCAGGAAGTCCTGGGAAACCCTGTGAAGAGAACAACAAATACAGTGACTGCCTCTGAAATAATGCTTGAAAGGGCTGAGGAAGAGTTTGGTCAGCTCTTCAAGATAAAGTCCTGTCAGTCAGCCAGCCAGCCAGTCAGCCAGTCGGTCAGTCAGTCAGTCAGTCAGTCAGCCAGTCAGTCAGCCAGTCAGCAAGTCGGTCAG